>NC_091951.1:195198736-195498736 GCF_031021105.1 Erythrolamprus reginae | reverse complement strand
AGAAAGAAAATGAGAGAAATAATGAGAGAGAGAGAAAGCAAGAGAGAGAGAGGTAAAGAAAACAAGAGAGAGAAAGTGAGAAAAAGAGAGAGAAGAGGGAGAGAGAGAGAGAGAGAAAGAAAGCAAGAAAGATAGAGAAAGAAAGAGAGAGAAAGAGAAAGAGAGAGAGAGATGAGAGAGGAAGAGAGTGAGAGAAAATGAGAGAGAGGAAGAAACCAAGAGAGAGAGAGAAAGAAAGAAAGAGAGACAGAGAAGAGTGGAAGGAAGAGAGAGAGAAATGATAGAAAAAAGGGGAGAAAAAAGAGAAATGAGAAAATGATTGAGGCAGAGAATGACAGGAAAGAGAGAGAAACAGAGAGAGAAGTGACTCTTGATTTAAAGCATATGGTAAAAGCACTTAAATAATAAGAGAGAAAAAAACCCCAGCCCTCACCTGTTTTTATTAATAGTTATGTTTTTGGTTTTGCTGGTTGTTTTAGTCTTAATAGTAATGGATTTTGGTTTTTCTAAATTATTAATTTCTTTTAATAAAAAATAAGGGATTTTTTCCTTATTAATTAATTAATTAATTACTTTATATATACATACATACATACAGTGTTCCCTCTAATTTTTTGAGGGGGTTGGCGGAAAAGTATAGTGTCTGAGCAGCAGTCCCTTTGGGACTGGGCGGCACAGAAATGATAAATAAACAAACAAACAAACAAACAAACAAAAAACCCACCCTGTTTTGCCTCAGAGAATTTCAAAATAAAATACTGTACTGTGTGTCTATAACAGTGAGCTCATAATAGGGCAACTCTATCAATATCAAAATGCCACTTAAATAGTTGAGCTAGTTTCAAACTAGATTTTGATTTTCTTTCTCTCTTCCTTACTCCCATTCTTTTTCTTTCTCTTTTCCTTCCTCTCTTTTTTCTATTGGTTTCTCTCTCTTCCTCTCTCTCTCTCCTTCCCTCTCACTCTTTCCCTCTCGGCTTCTGGGCAGGTTTGGAAAACTCTGAGTTGATGATGATTTTTAAGTGAGCGATTGCTCACTGCTCAGCGTAGAGGGAACTATGCATACATACATACATACATACATACATACATACATACATACATACATACTTCTATGTCGCCCAGTCCCAAGGGGACTGCCGCTCAGACACGATACTTTTCCGCCCACACCAAAAAAATAATAGAGGGAACATTGTGTGCTAGTACTTGGAGCCAGAGGGGTTTTCTACTGATGCAGTCCGGTATGGACGTTCCAGTAGCAGCCTGCTGATGAAACAATTTAGGCATGCCATCTTTCCTAGACCATGTGTGCCACCATTTTTTTAAAATAATTTTCAGCTTGTAATGTCCTTCAGCACATTTGCGGAAGTAGAATCGGCACCTTTTTCCTGGTTTGGATGGCTTCACAGCGGTGTTTCAGCTTGAAATATCCTTCTGCACATGCACGGAAGTAGAATTGTGCAATGGGATGCATGGATGAGCATAGTAAGCGTGCACACGCAAAACATCACAATGCTCATCAGTAGCAAAAGGTAAGTAAAATGAATCAGACAAGGAAATAATGTAGAGAAAAACTCTAGTTTATTGAGCTCTGTCAATTAGACAGACTGTCCGCACTTAGCTGTCAAAATATAAAGTGGAAATATACAGTCTTTAAATATTTATAGGGAACAGCTGACAGGAATCAACAACTTGACATAGTAACAAATTTCCCGCCATAAACAAGTAACCAATCAGGGCATAGTATGTATACAGTGAAAGTCTGCCATACTACATTAATATTTAACAGTAAGTGGAATCCCCCCTTGCTTGGAACCGTCATCCACTCTCATATTTTGCTACTCCCAGTTTTATAACTCAGTAAGAGTTACACTAGTCAATTGGAGCTTTCTTGACCTCTTGGAAGGTTCTGGTCCCAGATAAAGAAACTGTGGGCCGCTCTCCCATTTGCAGTATTTGCCTTTCTAATGGTGAATCCAGCTAAGACCCACTCAATTCCTGTCCCTTGGAACCCACAACCAATGGCTACTTTGTCACCTTATAGTTTCCTTCTGGGCACACTTTTTCTTTTCATTTGGGAAGGCTCCCGTGTAATCCGTTTTTTTTGTTTTCACACTTCTTTCATAATCCTGAGTGAAAATACACTGAAAAAGAGGAGCAAGCTTATTTGTAAAGGTACATGGGATTGTATCCTTGCTCCATATTCAATTCCCTCTTCAGATTGGATACTCCCTTGGACACTTGAACAATGCTTTGCCATTTTAATTACAGAATTACATTTAATTGTTTATTAGTCCTCTGGGTGCCTTTAGTTGACAGGCAAATTTGAAGGTCCTGGTGGAAGACAACCAGCATTTCCAGTTTAAAGCTATTGGGAATGTCAACCCGCCAGTTGCCTGGCTCAGTAGTGAGATGAGAGGCCCTGAGGTTAAGCACAGATCCTTCTGTGCAGATAGTCAGCCTGACCTTAGGAAATCCCCAATGCTGAGTGTGCTGTTCCACCAGCTGTGCACACAGCTCCATCACCACCGGCTGTGCACGTGGGATTCGGCTTCTGTGCATGTGCCTAACCCTAAATCTCGCCACCCCAGCCAGCAGCAACAGCCCTGGCCACTGGGTGGGCCCAGAGAGCATGGTGCTCATATGGCAGGCATGGGGTGCCTCTGCTGCTGCTGCTGCTAGGGCCGGATGGTGGCTGCGGGGCTGAGTCCTGCAAGGCACAGTGGTGGCAGTCAGTCCCAGCCAGGAGCTGCCAGTGGGAAGAAGTCCTCCAGGAAGGCACCTGCCTGCTCACCCACCAGGCCCGCCCACCCGCCAAGGAGCTGCAGGAATCCAGGCAGGAGACTGGTGAGGCACTGCAGGAGCCTTGGCCACCCTTGGCTGGGCATAGGCAGCAGGAGGGCTGCAGGAAAGCAGAGCTGAGGTCCAGGGAGGGGCAGACACCGTGGATGCCATGGGCCATGTCCGGGGCACTTCGGGTCTGGGCTTCAGCAACAGTGGCAGCTGGCCCAAGTTCTGCTATGCAGCGTTGCTCTCCCGCACTGCAGCAGGCATCTCTCGGAGCAGTGATGGGGCAGATGAGCAAGTTGTCCCATCGCCACAGTGAATGATGCCTGTTGCGGCACGCATGGCCGGTGCTCGGGTGGACCCCCGCTGTTCAGTCACTTGACATTTTCAGAAATACTGCAAATTGGAAAAATGCATGCGCTTCAGCCAGCTGAAGAGTGCATGTGCACATGCATGTGCATACATCCCACCACCACTGGAGCATTCCAGTAGGGCTGCAAATGGGTGCTTTTTACTGGCTAACACGCCTAGGGTTTTGGAAGCATTTCCTGCATGTTCTGAAAGGCCCTTTGACCAAGGATTTAAGTCTTTATGAAAGGAGCCCTGGGATAGGGGGGGGATGAATAAAAAGATTATTTGAGTATCTTGGATCCAAGCATAGAAATGAAGTCCATCTAGATTTGTGCCAATGCTTAAACAAAATGAGCTAGCTTTGAATGATGAAAGTCTTTCTTAAATCTTAATTTTAAAATTTCAGCTAAAAACATTTGATACACACACACACATATATAAACAAACAAGAAAAAAATTCCCTTCTTTTTTATTAAAAGAAATTAATAATAAAGCAAAACCAAAATCTATTACTATTATTACTATCTTCTCCTCTTTATCCATCGCTGTCTCCTCCCCCCTTGTGTGTGTGATGTGTGTGTGTGTGTGTGTGTGAACTCTTGAACCATTTCCAATAACAGGTGAGATATTGGAAATGGTTCAAGAGTTCACACACACACACACACACACACACACACACACAAACAGCTGGGTTTTTTTTCCTTGTTATTATTTGGGTGCTTTTTACCATATGCTTTAAATCAAGAGTCATTTCTCTCTCTTTCTCTCTCTCCCTCTTGCTCTCTCTCTCTTTTCTCACTTTCACTCTCCCTCTCTTTCTCTCTCTCTCTTTCTCTCTTGTTTTCTTCCTCTCTCTCTATTGCTTTCTTTCTCTCTCACTCTTTCTTTCTATCTCTCTTTCTTTCTCTTGTTCTCTCTCTTGCTATCTCCCACTCCCCCCTTTCTCTCTCTCTCTTTCCCACTTACTTTCTCCCTCTCTCTCTCTCTCTGTCAGCGAGGGGGCTGTGAGAGAGCGCTTTCTCCGAGCGCTTCGGGAATGCCTGCCCTGCCTCTACTGCAGCCCCCTTGCTGAAAGTCCGGGACAAAAGCGCTCCCAGTGAGGGGGCTGCGAGAGGGATGGGATGGGCATTCCTGAAGCGTGTGGAGAAAACCCTCTCTCGCAGCCCCCTGGCTGGGAGTGGAGATGAGAACGAGGAGGAAAAGCCACGGCCACTGCTGCGGGAGAAGTCGCGCCCCAAGGCAGGAGGCGGAGGAGGAGGAGAGGGGGCGGATCGGGCAGGCAGGGGCAGCGCCAAGAGGCTAGGGGCATGAGGGGGCCAAAGGCACCGTGGGGAGGCAGGGGCGGCCGCGGCTCCCTTTTCTTCTATTGCCGGTGCCTCCCCCCCGCCCCCCCATGGGCTGGCAGGGGGATGGGGAGCGCGCGCCCATGGAAAAGGGTGCATGGGGGGTATTTTGGGGCGCATGCGTGCAGCTTATGGGGAATACTGGTGGGCAGTAGTAGCAACTGGTGTTCTCCTTTAGGGCATCTCTTGAAAGATGATGGACTGCCTCTTGCCAGGAACTATAGGCCCGCATGGCATCGGTGATTGGAGAGGGGGTGCCCTTGGGACTCACCTAATCCAATAACCTGAAAGGGATTGGATGGTGAGTTCCTCCCGCTTTAAGGGTGTGGCCAGGAACCAGGTGAAGGTAGGTACTTTCACCTTGTTCAGCAAGGAACTACGCTCATAGTTGCTCAGGAAGGTTATTCGTGATTTATTTCCACCCCAAATTGTTTAGTGGCCTCTGCAGGTCCTGGTTATTTGGTTGATAATCAGTTAAAGTTCATTTAACTTTAATAAAGTGACCCATTTAAAACCCAACTTTTGTTGTCCGTGTTCTTATTTTGCATCCAACGCAAATCTATATATTCCAAAAATTGCAAAGGATTACATTCTCACAAACTTGAGTGGTCTATCTCTTTCTAAATCATTTCCATATTTTTAGCAAAGGTGACAGCATTCTCTATTTTTTATTTTAATGCTTCATTTTTCCCCTTGAAGAACATGGCTAAATCACTAAATCCATTATCACTGTTTCCATAAGAAATATAAAAGGCAACACTCTTATTAATGATTAGGATCCTAATTGTTAGTACCTGGAGCAATTATGTTTTAAGGGATATTTTGAATCCTACATTCATTTTGGCTGTACAGATAAAAATGTATCTGGATGGGTCAATCAATAGATATTTGAAGATATAACAGTACATTTCTGACCAAGTTGTTTTTAATTTCTTTTTGCTAAGTTGATTTGAATAAATAAAATGAATAAATTATCCCTTTGAAACAAGTCTTTGATCTTTTATGGTCTTTGGGCATTCAAACCTGCAATTTAGAATAAATCAAGCAATAAGCAAGCAAAAGACAATTTATTGTTTAAATCTTTTCTCATTACGAGTATGCTTATTACAGTCTAAGAGCTGTGGTGGTACAGTGATAGATTAGATTGATAGATTTATTGGATTTATATGCCGCCCCTCTCAGCAAACTCGGGGTGGCTCACAACAAAGTAAAAACAATACATAATAACAAATCCAATATCCACCAATCCAATTACAATGTTAAGCTAAAAAATTCATAAAAAACAACCCCAGAATATTAAAAAAACAAACACATAATCAATCTAACACCAAAACAACATGGGCAAGGGGGAGATGTTTCAGTTCCCCCATGCCTGACGGCAGAGGTGAGTTTTAAGGAGTTTGCGAAAGGCAAGGAGAGTGGGGGCAATCCGAATCTCAGAGGTTCCAGTGGGTCAGAGCCACCACAGAGAAGGCTCTTCCCCTGGGTCCCGCCAGACGACATTGTTTAGTCAACGGGACCCGGAGAAGGCCAACTCTGTGGGACCGAACCGGTCACTGGGATTCGTGCGGCAGAAGGCGGTCCCGGAGATATTCTGGTCCGGTGCCATGAAGGGCTTTATAGGTCATAACCAACACTTTCAATTGTGACCGGAAACTGATTGGCAACCAATGCAGACTGCGGAGTGTTGTAGTGATATGGGCATACTTAGAGAAGCCCATAATTGCTCTTGCAGCTGCATTCTGCATGATCTGAAGTTTCCGAACACTTTTCAAAGGTAGCCCCATGTAGAGAGTGTTACAGTAGTCGAGCCTCGAGGTGATGAGGGCATGAGTGACTGTGAGCAATGACTCCCGGTCCAAATAGGGCCGCAACTGGCGCACCAGGCGAACCTGGGCAAAGGCGAACCTCTAGCAATGGCTAAAAAGTGGTTCTGCAGGTTACTTCTAATGACTGTCAGCCACCTGCAATTTGGCAGATTGAATCTCACCAGGCTCAAGGTTGATTCAGCTTTCCATCACTCCAAAGTGGGTAAAATGAGGTCCCAGATCGTTGGGGGCAATAGATGCTGACTCTGTATACAGCTTAGAGAGGGCTGTCAAAGCACTGTGAAGCAGTATATAAATTTAATTGCTATTGCTATTGCTAGGAAGACTCTCATGCTAGAAAGCAGACCTTGAGATATGATTAGTCTGCAAAGTAAAAGCATAAAGCTATTAGTTGGAATAGACAAAAAAAGTAAAGGTATAGACCAGGTTGAAACAAGCTGGATAAAATTACAATTATATATTTCCTATTGACAGAAATACACATTCTGTCAAAGGGCAATTGTTTTTAAGGTCTAGCATCTGAGTTGGTAAAATGTATATTGGTTTTGGATCATGTAAAAGGAAATGAAAAAGGAGTACAAAAGGATAAGAAAGAAAGCTGTTGAGTTTAGACAAGAGAAATGGTAGTTTGTAAAGGGATGATAGGGTTTTGATTTTTCTATAACAATCCTTTTTCTTTTTTATATCTTGGAGTATTTCAACTTCTATCCAAAACCAATTTCTCCTGCCCCCCTCCCTTCACTTGATGTTTTCTCAAGAAAAAAAAATGGTATTTACTCTTTTGGCTCAACCTTCACACTAACTCTGCCCACTCTTTTGATTGGTGCTTCATCCTTTATAAGAAAGGGTGTCTGGAGAAGTTCTCTGTCAAAGACATCATTTCCACCTGTAGATTGCCAAATCTTCACGAATCATGAACATCTGGATTCTCTTTGGGGTAGTAGCAATTTCCCTTACCTTTGCCTTACCATCCACAGGTAAGAAAATACCATTATTACTCTCTGATTCTGATGGGAAGACAAGAAAAACCCTTGGTGTGAGTGGGCAAACAGTGACTGTGCTTGTTGCTTCTTTAATTTCATTTTCCATTGACATTGATTAACATTTAATCAATGTTTGCAGAGTCTGCGGAGAGGGACGGCATACAAATCTAATAATATCTAATAATATTATTATTATTTCGGGAGTTACAGGGCATGTTCCTTGATGAGGGTAACTCTCCATCCCATCCTAGCATTTACTTAAGTAACAATTGGGCAATTGAGTATAAGACAGCTCGTGTGCAGGGACAAAATTTCCTTTCAATGAATGGAGACACTGGTACTTTTTTATGCAGCCAGTCATAGATATATGACAATCTTCCTGAGATATACTAATATTTTTGAATGTTTTGAACGTGGAATAAATATCATATCACTTTTAATGGCTTGATATGAAACTATGGATTATTTGAACAGAGACATATAAATATCCTTTAAATTTCCACTGTAAGAACTTGAAAAAGAACACTGAGAATATTTATATTGAAATTAGAATCCAAGTAGATGTTAGAGTAGAATATCACCTGTTCTTTATCTGATGCCTTAAATGTCTTGTTGAGAGGATAGGTGTGTTTCCTATACCCAAATCCACCAACTCAGGAAGTGGATAACACCCCCCTGGTCTTGTGATACTCCATGTGACTGTGTAGTTATGAAGGTAGAATCAAGGAACAAAATATCCTTTGTGTTTGGTGGAAGGAATGTCACCCTTCCCTCTATTCAGAAAAAAAAAAACCCCAAGAAGAAAATACTCCTCTTCCCATTCCATGTACAGAAAAGTTCTGGTACAGAACAGTGAAAAATGTTGGGGTTCTATATTACGACAATTCTGAGATATTCATCATTGGAATAAACCCTGTTGCTTGCTTTATTTTCCTTCTAGCAGAAGAAGAGTATTTCATCCCATAAATTATTATGGATTCTCTTCATGAAAAACCAGCAATGGGTATAGGAGGATTGACTGCACAGCAGCCCCAATCCATCACCCATTCCATTCATACATTCCCTTCATAAACTTCATAAACCCATTGCCATATGGTCCTCAATGGGTCTTTGATCCTTCAGTGCCCCAACACAGCTTCTGTACAAGAGACAGGCACTGCAGAAGCTTCTCAAGGGCAGCCCCAGCAGTCTCTGTCAATATGGTCAGTGGTGACTTCTAGATGATGGGACCTGGAGTTAAATGACATATTCATTCCTGACTATGGTTACATACAGAGAGAGACACACACACAGGCACCCAAGTAAAAAGATATGGCAAACATAAATATACAAAAAAGGGCAAAAGAGAGAAAAATGAAGAGACTCAATTAAACAAATTGAAATAAACACCACTACTATATTAAAATTATTAATAGTTACTGTGTTGCTAATGAAATCCTTATAGTACTATGATACGAATCTCTCTCGGTTCCATAATTTTATCATCTAAATTTCCTTCTGCATTATTGTAAAGAATATTAATATTTTGTTCAAAATATTGCTAGTTTCCCCTTTTAACCTCTCAGATTAATCAGGAAGCAATGGGCACAATTTGGGCATCACTTCATCCATCAATATTAGATGCACTTCTGCTCATTCGTTAATCCTGTGTTCTTGGGCTGTAAGAAAGGTGTAAACATGAAATAAAATCTAAAGAATAATATCCATTTCCCCCCTTCAAAATAATATTATTGATTTGTTGAATTTGGTGTTATAGTCTGAAAAAGTCCTGGGTAAGGGCATCATCTCTACACTTTCCTGTATGGGGGTAATTACACCTTGATCACTTGAATAATCCTCTCTATTTTTCTTCCTTGAACAGCTCTGCCTCAAGGCCTAGTTACTAAAAGTGAGTATGCCAGAGTACAATTTTTTTTATTTACCTGCACAATCTCCTGGGAGGGTAGAGTCAGTAAGTTATTTCTGATACTGTTTTAATTTTACCACCATCTAAGCTTGTTCAAAATACAGTTCACACCTTGACGCACTGCAGGCACACAGGCATGCACAGTGCTTTTAAAAAAAACAAGTTCTGCACATGCGCAGAAGCAAAAAAACCAAGATGGCGGAGCCTATGGCGCTGCCAAAAGAGACAGTTCAGGGGAATGGCCTGAGTCACTTCCAGTTGTAATGACCTAGGCTCATAGTTCCCTTTAAGCTGAGCAGTGAGCCATGGCGCACTTAAAAATCATCATCAACTCAGAGTTTTTCAAACCTGCCCAGAAGCTGAGAGGGAAAGAGTGAGAGGGAAGGAGAGAGAGAGGAAGAGAGAGAAACAGATAGAAAAAAGAGAGGAAGGAAAAGAGAAAGAAAAAGAATAGGAGTGAGGAAGAGAGAAAGAAAACCAAAATCTAGTTTGAAACTAGCTCAACTATTTAAGTGGCATTTTGATATTGATAGAGTTGCCCTATTATGAGCTCACTGTTATAGACACACAGTACAGTATTTTATTTTGAAATTCTCTGAGGCAAAACAGGGTGGGTTTTTTATTTATTTGTTTGTTTGTTTGTTTGTTTGTTTGTTTATTTATTATTTCTGTGCCGCCCAGCCCCGAAGGGACTGCCGCTCAGACACTATACTTTTCCGCCCATCCCCCCAAAAAATTAGAGGGAACACTGCCTAGGCTGCCAAGTTACGACCAGTTCCATAGAACCGTTCTGAACTGGGAGGAACCCACCTCTGTCTCAGATTCATCAGGAAGGAATGGGCTCAGTTTGAGCATCGATTCACCCATCAATATTAGATGCACTTCTGCTCATTCATTAATCCTGTGTTCTTGGGCTTTAGGAAAGGTGTAAAGATGACATAATATATAGAGAATAATATATCTTCCCCCCCTTCAAATTAATATTATTGCTTCATTGAATTTGTTTTTATAGTCTGAAAAGGTCCTGGGTAAGGGCACCATGTCTATATTTACCTGTATAGGAGTAATTACACCTTGATCACTTAAATAATTATCTCTATTTCTCTCCCTTAAACAGCTATGTCTCTAAAAGAATTTTTAGGTGAGTATATCAGAGTACAATTTTTTATTTCCTTGCATAATCTTCTAGGAGGGTAGAGTCAGTAGGTGTATTTCTGATACTGTTTTAATTTTACCACAATCTAAACATCCTTATGCATTATTGCAAAGAATATTAAAATCTTGTACAAAATACTGTACTCCTTGATGCACTGCAGGTACACGGGCACACAAGTGCTTAAAAAACCCAGCTTCTGCCCAGAAGCAAAAAACAAGATGGCGAAGCCTATGGCGCCGCCAAGACAAACAGTTCAGGAGCATGGCAGGCCTGAGTCACTTCTTGTTCTACCGAACTAGGCTGCCAAGTTAGTACCAGTTCCATAGAACCGGTCTGAACCGGGAGGAACACATCTCTGTCTCACATTCATCAGGAAGGAACGGGCACAATTTGGGCATCAATCCATCCATCAATATTAGATCCATTTCTGTTCATTCATTAATCCTGTGTTCTTAGTGTAACATCTATAAGACAGGTGTACAGATGAAACGTTGGACAGTTATTTTTCATTTGTGAATACACTGAAGTATGACACACCATTTTTTCTTCAAAAAAATACTACTGATTCCTTGAACTTGGTGTTAGAGTCTGAAATAGTCCGGGGTAAAGGGGTGACAAGCTTCATCTCTATTCCTAACTGTATACGGGTGATACCTTGATCACTTAATGCATATCACTGTTTTTCTTCCTTGAACAGATCTGCCTGGAGATAACCCTATTAATTGTAAGTTTGTCTAAATACAATGGGTTTTATATACCTGCACATTCTTCTGGGAGGTGAGAGGCTGTAGATGTATTTCTGATACTGTTTTAGAGCTTTATCGATTTGTGTTTCTCCCTTTCTTGCCTGAATTAATCAAAGGCATCCTCTAAGGCAGTGGTTCTCCTCAGTCTTCCTGTAATGACATCATGAACCCCTAGGGGTCAGGTGACCAGAGGCTGAGAACCACTGGTCCTAGAGCAATGATGGCGAATCTTTTTTCCCTCAGGTGCTGAAAGAGTGTGCACATACATTATCGTGCATGTGCGAGTGCCCACATCCATAAGTCAATGCCAGGGGAGGGTGAAAACAGCTTCCGCTGTCCCCCAAAAGGCCCTCAGGAGGCCAGAAATGGCCTGTTTCCCCACTTCTGGTGGGCCCAGTAGGTTTGTGTTTTGCCCTCTCCAGGCTCCAAAGGCTTCCCTGGAATTGGGGAAGGGTAGAAACGTCCTCCCCCTCCCCTAGTAGGCTCTCTGGAATCCAAAAGCACCCTCCCAGGGCCTCTGTGTGACCAAAAAATCAGCTGGCCAGCACACATATGCACATTGGAGCGGAGCTAGGGCAGCAGCTCATGTACTAGCAGTTATGGCTCCATGTGCCCCCTGTAGCACCTGTGCCACAGGTTCGCTACCCCTGTCCGAGAGCATTGCCTTTCCTGCAGTCACTACCTCCACAATCAGCTCATACCTTCCTTTCTTTTCTTACATGTTACATGACTGTGGGTGGGTCCTTTTAAACACATATAATCCACAGAAGGGGCACAGTTCTAAACTGAATTGTTAGATTTTGGGTGAATTTTGATATTTTAAAGGGTAAAATATAATGAAAACATAATTCAACTTTCTTTATGTAGAAATTATTATATCAGTTTGCCTCGATTGGAAAAATAGATCAAAGTACTCTGTGATGAAAGTTCTTTGACATTTCCGTTTTTCTTTTTTAACCAGTATGGATCCCAGATGTTAAAGGTAAGTATTTTAATCCACCAGACATTATATGCAGCACAATTTCTATTTTCCAGACATCACGTGAACTATTACGTCCCACAGAGTTGGCCTTTTCCGGGTCCCGTCGACTAAACAATGTTGGCTGGCAGGACCCAGGAGAAGAGCCTTCTCTGTGGTGGCCCCGACCCTTTGGAACCAGCTCCCCCCAGAGATTAGGATTGCCCCCATCCTCCTTGCCTTTCGTAAACTTCTTAAGACCCACCTCTGTCATCAGGCATGGGGGAATTGAGACACCTTCCCCCAGGCCTATATAATTTATGTACGGTATGTTGTGTGTATGTTTTTTAATTATGGGTTTTTTAGTTTTTTTAAATATTAGATTTGTATTTACATTGTGTTCACTATTGTTCTGAGCCACCCCGAGTCTATGGAGAGGGGCGGCATACAAATTTAGTAAATAAATAAATAAACATATGTTCAAGTTCACAAAAACCCAAATGCTTCTGATAAGTTCTTTTTTGTTTTTGGCAGAAGGTTACAAAGGAATTTCTGGCAACTTCTATGATTTGGGGGGGGGGAAACAATATGTTGAAACAACATTGAAATTCTATTTATTCCTTCCTTGGCATATTTCTTAAACCCTTATTTTAAAAGAAAGGCCCTATTTCTTTCCCTCCTATGCTTTCCTCTTAGACGTTAGTTTACTGGTTTTGCGAGATTTACCCCTCATTCTAAGCCCCTCAAAGCTCTGTTTCCATTCCATGGGGAATCCCCCTCTTCCCAATAAGAACTAAAATGTTACTGCTTCACTATGAGCTATGGTGGTTGGAGCTGTTACTGTTTTGGAAAGCAATCTGAATAGTGTCATTATATCAATAATCCTTCCTTCCTTCCTTCCTTCCTTCCCTCTCTCCCTCCCTCCATCTCTCCCTCAGTATTCATTTTCTTGCAGACGAGTGAAGAAAAGCCTGGACAAGACTGACCAGAAATCTCAAAATGGCAATGATAACTTGGAACAGCTACTCAATCTCAGATAACTCTAACCTGCTGGGATATTTGAGGAACAAGCTCATCCATCTTCACGGTGCAATAAGATAGGAAAGAATTCAGCAATAATTCTTAACACCAATACCAATAAAGTGAATTTTAGCTGCAGTAACAATGTTGTAAGAGGTCCAATTTTTCATCTTCCTTGTACGGTGGGAACTCATCCAAATTGAGAAGTTTCTTCAGAAAAGTGATGCTCTTAGCATATGCTCCAGGAAGTCTTGCTTTGCTGTCTTCAACAAGTTGATAATGATGAAATAGAATGATCAAAGGGTATTATTTCAGAAGAAATCCTGGAATCCCAGGTAATAATGTTCAAAATCTGAACATTATTTATTTATTAAATTTTTATGTTGCCTAATCCTAGTAATTGATTAGTGGATGGAATTACTGTCAGATACTTCTGCAAGAGAAATCAATAAGGGTCAATTATCTTGGAGATAGATACAGTAAAAAATTAAATACTGCTCCATCTGATTCATTTTTCTCAGACCTATCTTTTGTGGCAGGATGATAAGCTAATGAGAAGGTGGTCAGGACCTTTTTTGTTTTCCTTGTATGGTGGGAACTAACCCAAACTGTGAGCTTTCTTCGGAAAAGTGATGTTCTTAGCATATGCTCCATGAAGTCTTGCTTTGCTGTCTTCGACAAGCTGGTAGCTTTTGATAATGATGAAATAGAATGATCGAAGGGTATCATTTCAGAAGATATCCTGGAATCCCAAGAATGCAAAAATCTGCAAATTATTTATTAATTAAATTTTTTATGTTGCCTATCTCCTCTGTATGGCATGTTTGTGTGGTTTACAGGTTATAGAGCGAATAGAAAAATGATTAAAATTACAAGAATTGATGGTTATTCAATAGAACTCGATAAATGGAAGCAACTGTGGGATAGAAACTGTCAACTAACAATGTGAAAACCATATAAGGAAAATCTATACAAAATAATTTTATAGATTGAAGGTCACACCATTTCAGCCATTGTCATCCTTTCCTGTCAAGGCCCTCTACACATCTTTTGTAAGACACTTTAGCTTGATCTAATTGCTACCTTAAGAATGTTTGAGCAGTGTGTTGCTCCTATCGAAAATCCATCTCTCCAGGGACAGAGTCCTTCTGCATTGTTTCTGCAATACACCCCTGATGTCTGCCATATAGTTCTTAAATAGGGTCATAGCAATTGGTTAATGATTGGAATTACTGTAGAATACTTCTGCAAGAGAAATCAATTAAGGTCAATTATCTTGGAGATAGATACAGTAATAACTTAAATACTGTTCCAACATCTGATTCATTTTTCTGAGACGTACATTTATAGCAGGATGATGAGCTAACGAGAAGATGACCAGGACTTTCAAAAACCAGAACAGTGCCTGGAAATAAATTGGTTGCTGTGATCAAATAAAAGTCTTGAAATCATATCTCAATAGTGAAAGAACTCCCAAAAGAGCTGAGCTGTCTTGCTGGCAGTGGGCAAAAAATCTTAAAATCTTATCTCAATACAGTGATCCCTCGATTATCGCGAGGGTTACGTTCCAAGACCTCTCGCGATAATCGATTTTCCGCAGTATAGTGGTGCGGAAGTAAAAACACCATCTGCGCATTCGCGCCCTTTTTCCATGGTCGCGCATGCGCAGATGGTGGAGCTGGGGAGCGATGAAAGTGCGGAAACCGACAAAGATTGCTTTGAATGTCGGCTGCCCCCGCCCCCCCCCAGCGCGTCCGGCGCCCTCGTCACTACCGCCCGCCCGCCGCTCGCCGCCCGCCCGCCCGATCCACCCCTCTCACCGGCTTTCGGACACGGGTCCTCCTGCAGCAGTGCTGCCGAGCAGATCAGCTGCTGGGCGGCCGAAGAAACCTTCCCTGGGTCTTCCCCGCCGCCCACGCAAAGGGGAAACCCCGATCTTCGGCTCCTCGCTGCTGCCGCGCTGCCGAGCAGATCAGCTGCTGGGCGGCCAAAGAAACCTTCCCTGGGTCTTCCCCGCCGCCCACGCAAAGGGGAAACCCCGATCTTCGGCTCCTCGCTGCTGCCCGCTCGCCAGCCCGCCCGCCGCCCGCCGCTCGAGAGCAAGAGGGGGAGAGGTAGAGAAAGAGAGAGAAGGAAAGAAAGAGATGAGAGAGGGAGGAAGAGAGTGTGAGAGAGGAAGAAGCAAGATAGAGAAAGAGAGAGAGAAAGAAAGATGAGAAAGGAAGGAAGAGAGTGACGTCATCGGGTGGGAAAAACCGCGGTATAGCAAAAAAAACTGTGGAGTATTTTTTAATTAATATTTTTTGAAAAACCGTGGTATAGCGTTTCGCGATAATCGAGATCGCGAAAATCGAAGGATCACTGTAATGAAATAAATCCCAAAAAAGAGCTGAGCTGTCTCCCTGGCAGTGGGAAAAACCTAGCAAGGAATGAAATACATCTTGTTGAAAAGATTTCATGCCACCAAAAATGGAGGTTTAATATTGGATTGGAGGCAAGCCAAAGATAAAATCCAGGGAAACTTTATGGGAAGAGTGTGGCGTATTTCTAGGGGTTGCAAGTCCTGCTGACTTATGATGCTGGGTTTGACTTTTCTGAATATATGGGAAAATGCAACATTGTCTTGAATTTGATACAAAGGATATTTATATTACCAAATAATCCATACAGGCTAGAGGGTGTGGGTCTAGTCGTTCCTAATTTTGGCAAATAAACCCTTGGCTATTTGCCCCACAACCAAGACTTTGGTATGGTTTTCAAATGAATAAAAAACTAATATTTTATTTCTGTTTACATATCAAACTAAATAATTTGTAGCATGTGGATATAATACAATATATGAATCCACCCACAGTGGTTTGTAAATCCTGGTTTATGGATCAGTAAGATCTGTGTGTGTGTGGGGGGGGGGTTCTGCAAAGTGTAGGTAAACCACTAAGAGTCACTGGAATGAGCTATGAAGCAGCCTTTTTCGGAACAGTGCCCCAAATACTCCTCAAGGGAGTCCCTGCCTCTCAATTAGACAGCATCTCCCATCTTAACCTTATCACCAATGGAACAAGGGTTTGATTTGTCCTTTAAAGAATATCTTCTGTCTCCTTAGGGTGCAAGAAGCTCCGAGGGTTTTAACTTGCTTACCAAAGCCTTTCCTTCAGTGAGCAACTGCTTCCTCTCCCTATTGCCAATAACAGTGTTGCAAAGTGTTTGCAGCAACACTTAGAAAATAGGTTTCAAAGCACATCCCCGATGGGGGGAACAATCATATTTGCCTCTTAATCAAACCCTGTTTTTCTGAGGATCTGAATGAGCACATCCTATCTCATCTTGCTTATTTGATTTTGCAGCATGGTGCCAGCCTGATTTCTACAGCATCCATTTGAGATTTGTTTCTCTGCTTAAGAATATCTTTGTCAAGGTTAAATCTGGCCAAGTCAGGGTTGATCTTGAGAAGGAAATCCCAATTTTAACTGAAAGAGGTTGTCTTTATTTCTGGCCTTTCTCCAAGATGGGTGGAGCTAGCTTCCAAGTAAGGATTAAGACCGCCCTATGACCAATGAGGAATGAATCTAAAGTTTTAAAGTCGTATTGTATTCTGTCCTCTCCCTCTTTAGATTAAGTCTGTGACCTAATAGAATGTGTGCTTTCCTTCAACTCATTTATGACAAGGAATTTTTAAAGTACTTTAATTCATTATCTTAATTAGTCATCTTAATTTGGTGTTGTGCTGAGTGCATAACTGATTTGCTGGCCTTAAAAAAAATTCCTTCCAATATTCCCTTAATGTATTTTACTGATATTTTTGAGGTACATGCTCCAGATACCCTTAAACATTCTCTTTCACATGTTTCCACTCACCAAGATCCGAACATTATAGAATCAGGAACTGAGGTAGAATTAGAAACAATTCCATTTCAGCACTCAAATAACCAGCTTTTCATTCTTCTTGGTAAAATCTATTTCTTGGTTGCAATCTAACTTTTTCCCTTGCATTTTAACCCATTTGGGTGATATTTATTTGGTAATAGGAACCCTAGTGGCACAGAGGTTAAAGTGTGGTATTGCAGGTAAACTCTCCCCACAGCCCAGAATTCAATCCAGACACGGATCAAGGTTGACTCAGCCTTCAATCCTTATTGAGGTTGGCAAAATAAGGACCCAGATTGTTGGGGGCAATATGCAAATAATACTTCTACAATTTAAGCCACCCGCAGAGCTCTGAAAACCACTATGGGGTAGTATATAAGTCTAAGTCTAAGTGCTATTGCTATTTGTTAATACATATTATTCTTGCCAGAGGTGGGCAGACCAAACCTTATGACCAAGAAGATTTTACACATTAGGTAAAGGGCATCTGCAATTGAAACAAGTGGCCTTAGTACAGCTAGTAAAATGTTTTCATAATTCAAACTTTAGCCAGAGATTTATAACACAAACATAAGGTTACTCCCAGCTCTGCTGACCTCACCTCTCTTAAGGCTGTAAGGAACAAACTGCAAACTCCAGATATTGCATTATGTACAGACAAAGAGCTAAATAAGTGGAGTAACCAAATAAGATCCATGGCGAGCTGTACCTTCCTGGTTAACTCAAAGGTGAAGAAAGATTTATTAAATTTAAATATGAAAATTCTCTTGGACTTTTCTATTGAGAAAAGAGAGAAACAATTTGTTTTAAAAGAAATAGTACATATTGAATAATTGAATAATGAACTGTTCCAGTGTTTTAGATGGTCATGTCCTGTACTTCTTGATGCTTCCAGCATAGGTTCCATTAGGGCAAACTTTTTCTCAAAATCCCTTGCTTACCCACCCTTCTTTGAATACAGTATCTCTGCTTCTTCCAGTGAACTAAATCTCTTTAATTGAATTAACTGAATTACTTTAAAAGTTAATTTGAAATATCCTTTGTATTAAATTCATAATAAATTGTCAGTGGATTATTTAATTGCCTTGCATGCCATTCAAGTAAAATACAATTTCATATTTTAAGAACTTTATCCCTAGACTATCCACTGTTGACCTCTCTCGATTCCTAAGAGGTCAGTAAGGTGCATAAGTGCAGCAGCTTGCCTTCCGTCCCCTGTCCTAATGTTTCCCTCTTACTATTATCATATATATAATTACAAGCCTGTCTCATAAACCAAAATGTGGAAAAATGGTTCTGTGGAGCATCCTAGTTCATAACATTTTCCAATTATGTGACATAAATAAGATACTAGATATTTGAACTGAAAAAAAATCAGAGAACCCAAAGACAAAAATAAGTGTGGGCTTAAAATCAAACTTGAGTTTCACCTACAGGTAAATGCAGGGACAAAAGCAATCATCTAATTAATTCAAAGATGATAATAAGAATAAATGAGCAATAAATGAACTGGACTTGTCCGGTTGCAAAAAAAATGGTGCAAAATCAAGTTATGTAGAGCAATATGTGGCACAGACAATCCTTTTGAAACCTGAACTTTTCCTTCTAAGTATAGCAAGGCAGAAATTTACAAATGAAGACAAATACCTAATCCTCTATATTATAATGGCAGCAAGACTTGGGATTCAGAAAAAAAATTATCCTGCAACTCCTTCACTGCAAAAACACATGGACAACACATCTTGATCAAGGAAAATCTATAGATGCAATTTATATTGACTTCTGCAAAGCCTTCGACTCAGTGGTTCATGACAAACTACTTCTAAAACTCAAATCCTACAGCATCTCAGGATCCCTCCATAGTTGGATAACTGTGATCCTATCAAACAGACAAGTTGTTAAAATAGGGAGCACCATATCTAATCCTGTTCCTGTTAAGAACAGCGTCCCCCAAGGCAGCGTACTTGGACCAACACTCTTCATACTCTACATAAATGACCTTTGCGATCACATTACAAGCAACTGTGTTATCTTTGCCGATGATGTAAAACTTTTCAATACCACTGATAACACATCTACTCTCCAGGATGACCTTGAATTCATGTCTGAATGGTCAAGCATCTGGCAACTTCAAATCTCAACCAACAAATGCTCAGTCCTACACATTGGCAAAAAGAATCAGAACACCAAATACAAGCTGAATAAACAAGACCTTACAGACAACCCTCACACTGTAAAAGACCTTGGAATACTCATATCAAATTACCTGAGTGCCAAAGCCCACAGCAACAACATCGCCAACAAGGCTGCAAGAGTTGTTAATCTAATCCTACATAGTTTCTGCTCTGGCAATCTCACATTACTAACCAGTGCATACAGAACATTTGCCAGACCAATCCTCAGCTCATCTGTCTGGAACCCACTTCACATTTTGGACATAAACACTTTAGAAAATGTCCAGAGATACTTTAATAGAAGAGCCCTCTACTCCTCCACTTGCAACAGAACACCCTACGCAACTAGACTTACAATCCTAGGTTTAGAAAGCTTAGAACTATGTTGCCTTAAACATGACCTAAGCATAGCCCACAAAGTCATCTGCTACAATATCCTTCCAGTCAAAAACTACTTCAGCTTCAACCACAACAACACACGACCACACAACAGATACAAACTTAAAGTAAACCTCAAAACTTGACTGCAGGAAATACGACTTCAGTAACCGAGTAGTTGATGCATGGAACTCACTATCTGACTCTGTAGTATCTTCTCCTAACCCCCAAAACTTTATCCTTAGACTATGCACTATTGACCTCTCCCAATTAATAATAATAATAATTTATTATATTTGTATGCTGCCCCTCTCTGGAGACTTTGGAGTGGCTCACAACAATATACACATCCAATATTTAAAAAGAAAACAAAACATTTAAGAAACCCATCATTAAGAAGCATACAATACAATCATATCATTCATAAAAACTATATGTGCTCAGAGGTATCTCAGTTACCCCATGCCTGGTGACAAAGGTGGATCTTGAGTAGCTTGCAAAAGGCAAGGTGGGGGGTGGGGGCCATGCTAATCTCGGGGGAGAGTTGATTCCAGAGGACTGGGGCCACCACAGAGAAGGCTCTTCCCCTGGGGCCTGCCAGACGACATTGCTGAGTTGACGGGACCAAGAGAAGGCCAACTCTGTGGGACTTTATCAGTCACTGGGATTCATGTGGCAGAAGGTGGTTCTGAAGATATTCTGGTCCAATGCCATTTAGGGCTTTATAGGTCATAACCAACACTTTGAATTGTGACCAGAAACTGATCGGCAGCCAGTGCAGGCTGTGGAGTGTTGATGAAACAAATCTACGAAGTCCCACGATAGCTCTCATGGCCACATTCTGCACGATCTGAAGTTTCTGAACACTCTTCAAAGGTAGCCCCATGTAGAGAGCATTGCAGTAGTCGAACATCGGGGTGATGAGGGCATGAGCGATTGTGAGCAATGTCTCCCTATCCAAATAGAGTTGCAACTGGTGGACCAGGAAAACCTGTGCAAAAGCCCTCCCTGCTACAGCCGAAATATGTTGTTCCAATGTTAGCTGTAGATTGAGGAGGATGCCCGAGTTGTGAACCCTCTCTGAAGGGGTCAGTGATTTCCCCCTCCCCCAGGGTAATGGATGGACAGATGGAATTGTCCTTGGGAGGTAGAACCCACAGCCACCCCCCACTAATACTGACTGCGACCAACCAGAGATATAGGAGGAAAACCATTGTAAAACAGTGCCTCCCACTCCCAATCGCTCCTGCCAGTGCACAAGGCTACCATGGTCGATGGTATCAAAAGCCGCTGAGAGGTCAAGAAGCACCAGGACAGAGGATAAACCCCTGTCCCGGACCCGCCAGAGATCATCCATCAGCGCGACCAAAGCAGTTTCTGAGCTGTAGCTGGGCCTTAATCCCGACTGTTGAGGACCTAGATAATTGGCTTCTTCCAAGGACCACTGGAATGCGAGTGCCACCACCTTCTCTACAACCATCCCCATAAAGAGAAGGTTGGAGACTGGACGATAGTTGTTAAGAATGGCTGGGTCAAGGGAAGGCTTCTTGAGGAGGGGGCACACAAGTGCCTCCTTGTAGGCATCTTGAAAGAACCCCCTCCTCAAAGAAGCATTGACAATCTCCTGGACCCAGCTCTGTGTCACCTCTCTGCTGGCCGAAACCAGCCAAGAAGGACATGGATACAGTAAACAGGTGGCGGAACTCACAGCTCCAATGGCCTTGTCCACTTCATCAGGTGTCACCAGGTCAAACTCCTCCCAGACAGATGGACAAGGATGGGCCCCAGTCACCTCAACTGACTCATTCTCAGTCGACTCTGCTATCCAATTGGAATCAAGGTCCATCCTCTGTAAGGGCTCCCCAACTCCCCCCTTGTTAAAGAGGGAGTGAGTCACCCTAAACAGAGCAGCCAGGCAAGATTCCGCTGATGCAATCAAGGTGACAAGGTACACGCATCTTGCCGCCGTGAGTGCCACTTTGTAAATCTTAATATGAGCTCTTACAAGTGTTTGATCGGACTCGGGAGTATTTTTCCTCCATCGCTTCTCTAGAGGTCTCTTCGGCTGTTTCAACTCCCAGAGTTCCTCGATGAACCAAGGAGTTCTCCAGGGTCTATTGCCATAGAGAGGTCACAATGGTGCAATCCGGTCAAGAGCCTCCATCGCAGCCTTGTTCCAGGAGTTCATGGCCACCGAACTGTGGGCAAGTGCATCTGAAAGCACCCTCTGGAAGCCTTCTGGGTCCATTAGGCGTCTGGGGCAGAACTGCCTAAACAGTTCCGCCTCCCTACAGAGGGGGATTGGAGCCAAGAAGTCAAGCTACGGTAGGAAATGGTCTGACCATGACAAAAGCAACACATCTAAGTCCCTTAGTCTCAGACCATTACTCAGCTGCTCCGAGAGAAATATCATGTCAAGTGTGTGCCCTTCCTCATGAGTCGGACCCTGAACTACTTGAGTCAGGTCCATGGCTGTCATGGTGGCCATGAACTCCTGTGCTAACCCAGAGGATCTGCTGAGTGATGGCAGGTTGAAGTCCCCCAGAATAATGAACTCTACCGCCAACCCAGCTACTTTCTCGAGCAGTACAGGCAGGGCTGTTGACACGTAGCTGGGAGGCAGGTACGTGAGCAACAAGGCTGTTGACACGTAGCTGGGAGGCAGGTACGTGAGCAACTCTGTAGGGAGTTGAACCCCTAAGTCCAACTAAACCAGGAGGGACTCACAACCCGCAATCTTGGGAGCAATGAGTCTATATAGGCCAAGGCTCTCCTTGGCTATAATAGCCACTCCTCTCCCCCTTCCCTGGGGTCAGGACTGATGCCATACCTGAAACCCAGCTGGGCAAATTTCGGAGAGAGGAACTTCTCCCTCTGGGCCCAGCCAAGTTTCAGTCACACATGCCAGGTCGGCCTCCTCATCCAGGATCAAGTGTCGGATAAGGAGAGCTTTATTTATCACCGGCCTGGCATTGAGCAGCTGCAACTTAAGCCCAGGGCCCTGATTGCACTCATCACCAGGACCCCAAGTTGAGCTCATGGGGCCGGAACAAGGGGTCACTTTCAGGCAGCATTCCCTTCTTCCCCCAGAACGGCTTGCCCCATGGCTCCCGCCATATCTGCCTCTCCCCAGCAAGACTGGAATATTCTGGCCCCTTACAGACCTCTTAAAAAGGGGGAGAGGTCAATTGTAGATAGTCTAAGGTTAAACGTTTGGGGGTTAGGAGTAGAAATCACAGAGTTAGGTAGTGCATCCCAGGTGTAGATTACTCTGTTGCTGAAGTCGTATTTTTTGCAGTTTAGAGCAGTTCACATTTAGTTTAAATCGATATCATGTTCATGTGTTGTTGCGGTTGAAGGTGAAGTAGTCGTTAACAGGTAGGACATTTTGGTATATGATTTTATGAACTATAATTAAGTCGGAACGGAGACGACGGAGTTGTAAGTTGTCTAAACCAAGAATTTCAAGTCTGGCGGAGTAAGGTATTTTGTTGAGAAGAGGAGTAAAGGACTTTTGTTGTGAAATATTTCTGGACTCTCTCAATTGTGTTGCCTGGCTCAGTTGCCTGGCTCAATAGTGAGATGAGAGGCCTTGAGGTAAAGCACAGACCCTTCTGTGCAGATAGTCAGCCTGACCTGAGAAAATCCCCAATCCTGAGTGTGCTGTTCCACCAGCTGTGCACACAGCTCCATCACCAGGACTAATACATGTAACAGTTTTTATTTATTTTATATATTTATTTATTTTGTCCAATACACAATGAGGGTTTTAGTGGGTATATATATATATATATATATACACACACACACACACGTGTGTGTGTGTGTGTGTGTGTGTATACACCATGCCTGGTGTTTTGCAAGAATTTCCTGCATGTTCTGGAAGGTCCTTTGACCAAGGATTTAAGTCTTTATAAAAGGAGCCCTAGGAGGAAAAATTAATAAAAAGATTTCTTGAGCATCTTGAGTCTAAGCATAGAAATGAAGTCCTCTTAGGCTTTGTGTTAATGCTTATGCAAAAGAAGTTAGCTTCGAATGACAAAAGTCTCTCTTAAACCAATAATGTCTACTCCCTAGATAGAAAAGTTGGAAAGAGAAAAACTCAGGAAAAGCAAGGCAGATAGAAAATCCCTGACACCCCCCTCCCCAAATTTTATTAAAAAGTCTACCTTACATTCTTACTTATCACTCCTGCAGTAAATTCTTGAGGTTCAATATATTTTCAGAATTCATTGCCGAGATGAGATCATCAGAGCTGCTACCTACCTGAAATGTTAATTAACCCTTCTCACTCAATTACCTTTATATTTTATTATCATTCCCTGGAATGCCCTATATTTTAGACATTGTGCTGGATAACTGAAAAATCAGCATCCTTGGGAAACCAGAGTGTAGCTTTGGGCAATGGATGTCTTGGGTCTAGCTGTCAAAATGGTCATCATGTTAACAATGTTCGGTATATGATAAAGGTGGAGTTTAATTTTCACCATTTCTGTTGGTAAAATTCTGGATAATACAGTACATCACAGTTGATAACAAATATGAACATCCTTGCAATCTTAGATCACTTTGTCAGAAAATAATGATTCAATTTGGATCAGCTGCCAGAAATAATTGTTCAGGATCCCAACTTCCTGACACTATCTGTCATCCAATATATGTTCTGCTTTAGGCTTCTGTTAGAGGGTTGAATAGAAAACTAAATGGTGATTAGAAGAACAATTAGCTGGCGGAAAAACTGGTGGAAATGTTCCATTGAAATCCACTGGAATATAACTAAAATAATGCACCGTATTTGGTCATTTGAAAAATATTAGGAGACAAGGAGATATTACCACATCCGTTGATGTTATTATAATAAGATATGATTAATAAAAAAATTAGAATGTTTACGGAAATATTCTGTTTTATTTCAAGCACAAAGGTTCCATTAACTGTTCTAACTGTCATGAAATTTCTTCTTAGTTCTAAGTTGCTTCTCACTGTTTCCATCAGAAATATAAATGGCAACAAAGTAAATTGGTGTTGGGTCATGTAAAAGGAAATGAAAAAGGAGTACAAATGGATAAGAAAGACAGCTGTTGAGTTTAGACAAGAGAAATGGCAGTGTGAAAAGTGATGATTGGTTTTTGATTATTCTATAATAATATTTTTCTTTTTTATAGAAACATAGAAACATAGAAGACTGACGGCAGAAAAAGACCTCATGGTCCATCTAGTCTGCCCTTATACTATTTCCTGTGTTTTATCTTAGGATGGATATATGTTTATCCCAGGCATGTTTAAATTCTCTTTCAGTGAAATAATGTTTCCTCACGTTGCTTTTGATCTTTCCCCCAACTAACTTCAGATTGTGTCCCCTTGTTCTTGTGTTCACTTTCCTATTAAAAACACTTCCCTATTGTATTGTATTTTTTATTTTATATATATATAAAACAAAAAAGAAAATATATTATTATAGAATAATCAAAAACCAATCATCACTTTTCACACATATATATATCTTGGACTATATATATATATCTTGGACTACTTCAAGTTCTATCCAAAACCAGCTTTAACTTGATGTTTTCTCAGGAAAAAAAATGGTATTACTTGCTAATCTCTTTTGGCCCAACCTTCACGCTAGCTCTGTCCACTCTTTTGATTGGTGCTTCATCCTTTATAAGAAAGGGTGTCTGGAGAAGTTCTCTATCAAAGATATCATTTTCATTAAAGTGCCCTGAGCATTTCACGGTCTGTAGATTGCCACATCTTCAAGAATCATGAAAATCTGGATTCTCTTTGGGGTAGTAGCAATTGCCCTTAACTTTGCCTTGCCATCCACAGGTAAGAAAATCCCATTATTATTCTCTCTGCTTCTGACGGAAGGATGAGAAAAACCCTTGGTGAGAGTGGGCAAACAGTGCCTGTGCTTGTTACTGCTTAAATTTCATTTTCCATTGCCATTGATTAACTTTTGGGAGTTCAAGTTCATGTTCCCTGGTGAGGGTAACCTCCGTCCCATCCTAGCATTTACTTAAAAGTTAACAATGGGCAATTGAATATAAGACAGCTCATGTGCAGGGACAAAACTTCCTTTCGGTGAGTTGACATACTGGCGCTTCTTTTATGCAGCCAATCATAGATATATGACAATCTTCCTGAGATAGACTAACATTTTTGAATGTTTTGAATGTGGAATATGTATCATATAGCTTTTAATGGCTTGATATGAAACTATGGATTATTTGAACACAGACAAATAAATATACTTTAAATTTCCAATGTGAGAACCTCAAAAAGAACACTGAGAATATTTATATTGAAATTAGAACCCAAGTTGAAGTTTGAGTAGAATATCACCTGTTCTTTATCTGATGCCTTAAATGTCTTGCTGAGAGGATAGGAGTGTTTCCTATGCCCAAATCCATCAACTCAGGAAGTGGATAAAAAAAAACCCTGGTCTTGTGATACTCCATGTGACTGTGTAGTTATGAAGGTAGAGTCAAGAAACAGAATATCCTTTGTGTTTGTTGGAAGGAATGTCACCCTCCCCTCTATTCAGGAAAAAAACCCCAAGAAGAAATACTCCTCTTCCCACTCCATGTACAGAAAAGTTTTGGTACAGAACAGTGAAAAATGCTGGGGTTCTATATTAAAACATTTCTGAGGTATTTATCATTGGAATAAACCCTGTTGCTTGCTTTATTTTCCTGTCTAGCACAAGAAGAGTATTTTATCCCATAAATTATTATGGATTCTCTTCATGAAAGACCAGCAAGGAGGAGAAACTTCACAGCAGCCCCAATCCATCACCATTCCGTTCATACATTCCCTTCATAAACTTCATAAACTCATTGCCATAGAGTCCTCAAATTGTCTTTGATCCCTCAGTGCCCAAACACAGCTTCCTTATCAGAGACAGGCACTGCAGAAGCTTCTCAAAGGCAGCCCCAGCAGTCTCTGTCAATATGGTTAGTGGTGACTGTTGGATCAGAAGGACCCTTACCTTAACAAGGTGCCCAGCCCGCTGGGACTGAGCCAGGACCTTCCGGAGGCGATGGCTATTAAAGTACAAACAAAGCATGTTCGAATGAACTAAACTTTTATTAGTAAAAGTAGAAAAATAAATTTTATCTCAGGAGACATAAAAAGAACGCCATAAAAACACCACCACTATATTAAAATTATTAATAGTTACTGTGTTGCTAATGAGTTCCATATAGTACTATGATACGAATCTCTCTTGGTTCCATAATTTTATCATCTAAATTTCCTTCTGCATTATTATAAAGAATATTAATATAGTGTTCAAAATATTGCTAGTTTCCCTTTTTAGCCTCTCAAATTAATCAGGAGGGAATGGGCATCACTTCATCCATCAATATTAGATGCACTTCTGTTCATTAATTCTTGGGCTGTAGGAAATGTGTAAAGATGAAATAATATCTACAGAATAATATCCAATTTTGTCCCCTTCAAAATAATATTATTGATTCATTGAATTTGGTGTTATAGTCTGAAAAAGTCCTGGGTAAGGGCATCATCTCTATACTTACCTGTATAGGGGTAATTACACCTTGATCACTTGAATAATCCTCTCTATTTTTCTCCCTTAAACAGCTGTGCCTCGAAAAAACATTTTAAGTGAGTATGTCACAGTACAATTTTTTTATTTACCTGCACAATCTTCTGGGAGGGTAGAGTCAGTAGGTGTATTTCTGATACTGTTTTAATTTTACCATCATCTAAACTTCCTTCTGCATTATTGCAAACAATATTAATTGCTTGTTCAAAATACTGTTCGCTCCTTGACCAATGTTCCCTCTAACCAGTGCATGCGTACGTGGGTGCGCAGGCAAAAACCAAATGCTGTTTCTCCCCGCATGGCAGCTGTTTCTCCCCACCTGGCAGCTAATCTGCCCCTCCCACTTTTGCCGATATTCTTCCCAGCACTGGGAAGCGGCATGCTTTTCAAAAGTGCTGGTTCCCCGGGAAGCAGTCTTTCCTCACCAGCGCAGGGCTTGACCTCCTGACTGCCGTGCTCATCTTGTGCCGTGGGGGGGGGGGCTCTTGCAAACCCCTCACCTCCACCACCTCCTCTCGCACTGTCCCACTGCCTGAGCCCATGTAGAAGGTCGCTTTTGCAAAAGGTAGACAAAAAAAAAGAGAAAGGAGGGAATGAAGGAAGAGGGCCTTTGTGCCACCGGGTTCTGGGAGTGGGGTCAACTCAGGGGGTAATTCAGCCATCACCTGTAGTCAGGTTTGGGCTTTCCCCACTGCTACTACAGTGACACAGGCCCCTTCGACGGCTTAAATGCCCTCGATAGGGTTGGGGGAGGCAACTGTAGGGACTCCCATGGTCTTAGACCCTTTGGCCACTATGAGAGCAGCAGCCATCCCATGGGGGTTACCCTCCACGCCTTTGAGTTGTCACCTCCATCCCACTGTCAGGGAACGTATTTGGAAAGGGGAGCATGTAGATTTTTTCTCCCTCCTCAACAGGGAAGTTCCTAAAAAGGGGAAGGAAGGTGAGGTGAAGGTACATAAGCCCAAGAAGGTCAGGGTTAGCAGGTGCTTAAGCTCATGGCTGTATGCATACCTGACATATGCTTCAGTGGTGACTCAGAGGGAGCCAGCTCGGGCTCCCTCTATGTTCAGATATATTGACCTGATTGCCCGTGCTCATTTTGACTACAAGGGCACGGTGTGGCGCCACTACAATGAGGCCTTTAGAATGCGGCCGGCATTTGAGCGCATGCTCCCTTGGGATGTGGTTGTCCCCAATTTATGGCTTAATGCAACCCACATGTCCCGGGCTGGGGGAGGCGACCGCACGGGTAGCGGTCACTATATGGAGGATGAGCCGGCGGCATCGCCGGCAGCTCGGGCAGTAGGGGGAGGTGCAGCTAAAGATGCCCCTATATGTCATGAGTTTGCGGCCAAGGGAGTGTGTTTTCGTCCCTTCTGCAGATACAGACATGCATGTGGGAACTGTGGGGGCTACCACGCCACCAGCATTTGTATCAAGCCCAAGAGGGGTAAGAATAGGAAGGATGGGGCAGGGCCGGTTAAACAGCCCCCGCCTGCTGGGGGAAAAGGGGCCCAGCCGAGTTAAGCTGGGAGTTCTGGAGGAGTTGTTTAAGGAGTATCACCCTTGTAGGAGGGCGGCTGCCCTCTTGCAGGGTTTTACCGAGGGGTTCAGGACCCCATATGGGGGCCTAGGAAGGCCTTCATGTCCGACAACCTTAGATCAGTTATGGGTCATGAAGACATTGTTAAGGCTATAATTCAGAAGGAGGTGGCCAAGGGCAGGGTGCTGGGACCTTTCCGGTGCCCGCCCTTGCCAGCTCTTCAGGTTTCCCCCTCGGGGGTGGTTCCCAAGAAGGCCAAGTGGTGAATTTAGGTTGATTCACCACTTGTCCTTCCCGAAGGGTGAATCAGTGAATGACTTCATTCCTGATGAGCTTTGCTCAGTTCACTATGCGTCTTTTGATGCGGTGGTGGCCACGGTTAGGAAGTGTGGGGTAGGAGCCCTTATTGGTACATGCGACACTAAGTCGGCATTCCGGCTCCTCCCTATACACCCAGATGATTTTGAGCTCCTGGGCTACCACTCTGAAGGTGGCTTTTATGTAGACAGAGCATTACCTAAGGGCTGCTCTATATCTTGCTCCCTGTTCGAGAGCTTTAGCACCTTCTTGGAGTGGGCACTCAGGAGGCGCACTGGTCTGGGTTCAGTAATGCACTACCTTGATGACTTCCTGTTGGCGGGGCCTGCACATTCAGAGCAATGTTCTGCCCTGATGTTGGCCTTTGAAGCCCTTTGTGCTCATTTAGGGGTCTCTTTGGCCCCGGAGAAGACCGAGGGCCCTGCTACCAGGATTACTTTTCTGGGTATTGAATTGGACTCGGAGGAGCAATCTTGTAGATTGCCCCTAGACAAGCTGCTCAAGATCCAGAGCAAGCTTGACATAGTTTTAGGTAATCGGAAGGTGACCCTTCATCAGCTTCAGGAACTCGTCGGGCTTCTTAACTTTGCCTGCCGGGTGGTGGCTCCCAGCAGGGCCTTTTCCCGGAGAGTATATACTACAATGAAGGGGCTACGTTTGCCCCATCATCGTACCCGCCTGAGCGCTGGGGTCAAGGATGACCTGCGCGTATGGCGGGGTTTTTTGGCCCACTTCAATTGTCTTTCTTTCTGGAGGCATGAGCTTCTTTTGGAAGCTGAGTTGCAGTTATGTTCGGACGCCGCGGGGACCTGCGGGTTCGGGGTTATCTTAGGTGACCAGTGGTGCCATTCCATGTGGCCTCTCCCCTGGTCAAGGATTTGACCTTCCTGGAGCTCTTCCCACTGATAGTAGCTTTAGAGTTGTGGGAGAGCAATTTAGAGACAAAACCGTGCACTTCTGGTGCGACAACTTGGCCGTAGTCCAGATTGTTAATTCCCTGTCCTCTAAGAGCATCAGGTTCATGCAGCTTGTCCGCCATTTTGTGCACAGGTTGTTGTCCCTAAATGCCCTGTTTCTGGCCCGGCATGTTCCCGGACTAGATAACGGGATAGCTGACGCCTTGTCCCATGGTCAGTTGTCCAAATTTCGGACGCTGGCTCCGTGGGCTCGTGCGTCACCGGAAGTCTTCCCCAACCACCTTTGGGGCCTGGGCGGGCTCATGAACAAGGGAGGATGGAGGCAAGCAGGGCCATGGCCCTCTCAGTGGCACCCAGCACCTTGAGGGCATACAGAACTCAGTAAGGAGTTCTGGGGCTTGAGGCAAGCCAGGGGTTACCCTTACTTTGGCCCTTCCCAGTAGATCACTTCATGGAGTTCTGCGTGCTGCTTAGACAGCGCGGCTTTTCAGTTAGGTCTGGTAGGTCCAGGTTGCTGGCCTGGCCTCTCTGTTTCAGGCCTGTGGCCTTTTGGACTTCTGGCGACTTCCACATTCGGAAGATGGGGGATGGTTTGGTTTGGTAGTGGCCTGTGCCCCCATCGGACAGTAGACAGGCATTAACTGTATAGCAGCTGTCCCATATTAATCATGCTTGGAACAGCCTGTGCGCCTCTCTGTGCGAGGCCAGCCTTTTTTCAAGCGGCAGCCAGTGTTATGTTTTTGGGGCCCTTCGTGTCAGAGGAGGCCTTAGCCTCCTCTCAGAGTGACAGGCCTCTCCGTGCATTTCAGTTTTCTGACTAGCACGTTAGTGAGGGCGATGCCTCCCTTTTGGTGAGACAATCTACAACTGACCACTTATAGGGGTGTCAGGATAGAATTGCGGCAGCCACCGATCAGTCTGTGTGCCCGGTGGCAGCACTTTCACCTTCTGCAGTCTTAGGGGTGCGGGGCAGGGGTAACCCCCTTTTAAACACCAGGGGTACCCCGCTTCCCGCTACCAATTTTGGGTTTAGGACTAGGACTCTAGTCAAGATTGGCATAGTCCCCACTGGCTATGGAACGCATTCGTTCCGTATCGGTGCTGCCACTTGCGTGGCAGTGTCTGGTTTCTTGGGTCATAGGATTCGGGAGATTGGCCGCTGGTGGTCAGCGGCCTGTTTAGGTTGGTATGGCCAGTTGTAGTGATAGGACAGGATGTAGGCTAGGTAACCCTTCTCTGTCCTCTTCTAGATAGTCCCACCAGGGTGAGACTGACGGCGTTGTGTGTGGCCACAGTGGTCTTTTGGGCTGCCCACTATGCAGCAAGAACCGCCGTGGGGACCCAGCTGTCTTTAGGCCTGGTGGGTCAGCATTGGCTGGATGGGAGGAAGAGGCCTGCGAAGAGAGGGGTTTCTCTTGCTGCTCCTGGGAGGGCAGCACAAGAGGTGTCGCGCCCAGGTGGTCGGTCTTGCAATTCTTTGGCAATGACCTATGGTGCTTGGGGGTCTGGCATTGCTTTGCCACGCCCGCGAAGACTTGTGTATTCTTCGCAAAGTTTAGCCAACCACGGAAGTGGTCTGGTCTGAGATCCTCCTGAGGATCGTTTGGGGACGCCAATCCCATTAGGGCCACTCACAAGGTCAGGAAAGATGACTAAGGCTATGGGTAGGCTGGTTAGAGAGTTGGGTGGGGTAGTGGTTGCCAATCCCCACATCACCATAGATCAGCCATGGCTTTACCGGGCTGACAATGTTCACCTGTCAGATTGGGGGAACACCATCTTCTTACAGGACCTGCAGCGGTCACTGTGCGAGCTGGTGCAGTTAGAGGGGGGAGTCGGGGGGCCAAGATAGAGATCTGACCCCCACTCCGTGGCAGGTTAGGGGTGGAAAACTGGGTGGTGCTTAGCAACTGCATGTTCTCCGTTGGGCATCTTTGGGGATGATTGACAGGTTCTCCCCAAAGGTTCGTGGTGGCTAGCCGACCTGAGCAATTGGGGGAACCTGTCTTTGGGTCCCGCCCATTTCCTTCCACTTGTAGGGGTTAGATGGCGGGACCTTCCACATGCAAGTGCATGGCAGTGAGTCAGGTGAGGGCGTGGCCCCTCACTTGGATCAGCATGGAGCTACGCCCATAAGTTGCCCCGGAAGTTTTTCTGCCGTCATTTTCCGCCCCGGAAGCAATTGTTTGACCCTGCAGGTCCTTGTTTAGGGTTATAGTTAATTTATGTTAATTTATTTGAATAAATTATGCAAATTTAATTAATAAAATGACCCATTTTAAATCCAGCTCTTTGTGGCCGTGTTGTTACTCCACCTCTGCTGCAATACCTGGCTGGTGCTTCACTCCCCAGCCCGTTTTGCTGCAGGGCCAGGGAGACATGGCCCTCGGCGTCATCGCCATCTTGAAAGGCCGAGATCTTGCGAGATTTCGCGAGATCTTGGCCAGCTTCAGTAGGCTTCGGCCTAGCCGATGACGTTGTCCAGGGGGCGGAGCCTGTCAGCCCTATAAAAGGGCTGGACAGGCTTCAGGGCCTCCTTTTCGCCCTGGATGACGGAGCGAACACCCACCCGCTCTCCCTATCTTTCAGTGTGCCACTGTGGGTCGCCCTTAGGGGGGCTGAATAGGAATTTTTGGCGATAATTTATTTCATCAGGATTCAATCAGAAATTTTCAATGTCCAGTGTTTTATCTTTGATATACCTTGTCTGTTAAATTTCGTTTAAAAGAAAGCAAATAATTAATAAAGAAAAGTAGGTCCGGTTGTAGCTTTACTTTCGCCCAAGGATTTGATTCTTAAAAGGAAAACTTTTCTTTGTTCGCCTTTTAGTTTCAAATTATTTCACTTTTCAACAAATTAAACTCCAAAATTTTACCTTATTCTGTACCTATCTTTCTTTCTTTCTGTAGATCTTTATTTCTTTCAACTTCTTTTTAGATATTTTGCTTCCTCCTCCATGTACAAGCTGCTATGGCCGCATCCCAATCAAATTGGGGGATGGTTCTTCATCGCTGCTGCTGCGGGGTATTCCTTCCCCTCCAGGGAAGTGGCATTCTGCCCCTCGGGATCCAGGAGAACCCCTGTTCTAGGTCGAACCCTCCGAGCTCGGCTGAAACGCAATTTGCACCCTATAGCATAAAAAAAGGTAGACGGAAACGGAGCTCTATCCCCATCCTCCCGGCGTGGCTCGGTCCCCACCCGGAAGACCAATCATCCAATTTCTTAATATACTTTAATTTTCATGTCTCTCAGCTGCGTCAAAACCTTTGGTAGCTTATAATTAAAAAGAAAAATAGCAAATATCAAAAGAAAAACGCAGGCTACTGAAAACAACATAGTTTCTTCCCTTTGGCAAGAGTGGTCAAAATTTGAGGAGGGATGATTGATGATTAAATATGGATTGACTATGCAATGATAGCAAAAGATATATTTAGATGTTGTTTAATATTAGGATGTATTAATTCGTAAAATTGGATTAGAATTTTAGAACTACTGTATTTTAAATTCATAATGCAAAGCCATAAAATCATACAGTACATATCATAAACCCCTTATTTATCCTATGTATCTTCCATTAATTTTAACTATATAATTCTATATACTGTATATTTGGAAATGTTGAAGATTAATGAAAGTTAATAATAGTAAATGCTAAGTGCCTGAAAATTAATTGAGCTTGGAAATATTGAATGAAATTGTAGAAAAGTAAATATGGAAATAGATTAATTGATGCATTGGTGTTCAGATAGATTTTCATAGTATTACTAGATTACTATAATACTATGATAAATATTTAAGAAATGAAGATTTTAAAGCATGGATTTATTAATAGTTGTGTTTTTGGTTTTGCTGGTTGTTTTAGTTTTAATAGTAATAGATTTTGGTTTTGTTTTATTATTAATTTCTTTTAATAAAAAAGAAGGGAATTTTTTTTTCCTAATTAGGAAAAAATTGTATAATGGATTTTTGTTTCTTTTAACAAGAATGTATAAGAATGAGGAGTAGGCATGATGGCCTATTTAGATTTATAACAGGATAATGATATTAATTGAAATATAAAATAACAGAATAACATAGTGGGAAGGGACCTTATTCTGTCCCAGCACTGAGCCCCAAATAATTACGCCATAAGTTGTCTTGGGGACATCTGTGAAAAAAAATCAGGCATGAAAATTTTATTTATTTATTTATTTATTATTTGTTTGTCTGTTTATCTGTTTATCTGTTTATCTGTTTATCTATTTATCTATTTATCTATTTATCTATCTATCTATCTATCTATCTATCTATCTATCTATCTATTTATCTATTTAGACTTGTATGCCGCCCAGTCCCAAAGGGACTGCCACTCAGACACTATACATTTCTGCCCACACACACAAAAAAAATTAGAGGGAACATTGTCCTTGACGCATTGCAGGAACACAGTCATGCACAGTGCTTAGAAAACCAGCTTCAGTGCATGCACAGAATCATAAACAAGATGGTGGTGCCTATGGCGCCACCAAGAGAGACAGTTCAGGGGCATGGCAGGCCTGATTTGCTTCTGGTTCTAGCGACTTAGACTGCCAAGTTACGACCAGTTCCATAGAACCGGTCTGAACTGAGAGGAACCCACCTCTGTCTCAGATTCATCAGGAAGGAACAGGCTCAATTTGGGCATCATTTCATCCATCAATATTAGATGCACTTCTGCTCACTCATTAATCCCGTGTTCTTGGGCTGTAGGAAAAGTGTGTAAAAATGAAATAATATCTAAAGAATAATATCCATTTTTCCCCTTCAAAATAATATTATTCATTTGTTGAATTTGGTGTTATAGTCTGAAAAAGTCCTGGGTAAGGGCATCATCTCTATACTTACCTGTATAGGGGTAATTACACCTTGATCACGTGAATAATCCTCTCTATTTTTCTACCTTAAACAGATCTGTCTCTAAAAGAACTTTTAAGTGAGTATATCACAGTACATTTTTTTTATTTACCTGCACAATTTTCTGGGAGGGTGTATTTCTGATACTTTTAAAATTTTAACACCATCTAAACTTCCTTCTGCATTATTGGAAAGAATATTAATAGCTTGTTCAGAATACTGTTCACTCGACGCATTGCAGGCACACGGGCAGGCACAGTGCTTAAAATAAACAGCTTCTGCGCATACGCAGAATCATAAACAAGATGGTGGCGCCTATGGCGCCACCAAGAGATGCAGTTCAGGGGCGAGGCTGGCCTGAGTTGCTTCCAGTTCTAGCGACTTAGACTGCCAAGTTATGACCAGTTCCATAGAACTGGTCTGAACCAGATGAGCCTACCTCTGTTTCAGATTCATCACAAAGGAACGGACTCAGTTTGGGCATCAATTCATCCATCAATATTAGATGCATTTCTGTTCATTCATTAATCTCTTGTTCTTGGGCTGTAGGAAAGGTGTAAAGATCTAATAATATCTAAAGAATAATATCCATTTCCCCCCTTCAAAATAATATTATTGATTTGTTGAATTTGGTGTTATAGTCTGAAAAAGTCCTGGGTAAGGGCATCATCTTTATACTTACCTGTATGGGGGTAATTACACCATGATCACTTGAATAATCCTCTCTATTTTTCTTCCTTGAACAGGACTGTATCCAGAAAGCACTTTCAGTAAGTATATTAGAGTACAATATATTTATTTACCTGCACAATCTTCTCGGAGGGTGGAGTCAGTAGGTGTATTTCTGATACTTTTTAAATTTTACTGCCATCTAAAGTTCCTTCTGCATTATTGCAAAGAATATTAATAGCTGCTTCAAAATACTGTTTGCTCCTGATGCATTGCAGATACATGGGCATGCACAGTGCTGAAAAAACAACAGCTTACATGCATGCGCAGAAGCAAAAAACAAGATGGCGGTGCATCTGGGGCTGCCAAGACAGACAGTTCAGGGGCATGGCAGGACTGAGTCGATTCCAGTTCTAGCAACCTAGGCTGCCAAGTTACTATCAGTTCCATAGAACTGGTGTGAATCGGGAGGAACCCACCTTTGTCTCAGATTCATCAGGAAAGAATGGGCTCAATTTGGAAATAACTTCATCCATCAATATTAGATGCATTTTTGTTCATTCATTAATCCTGTGTTCTTAGTGTCATGGCTATAAGACAGGTGTACAGTTGAAATGTTGAACAATTATTTTTCATCCGTGAATACACTGAAGTATGACACACCTTTTTTCTTCAAAACAATATTACTGATCCCGTGAACTTGGTGTTAGAGTCTGAAATAGTCCTGAGTAAAGGGGTGACGAGGATCATCTTTATACTTAACTATATAGGGGTGATACCTCGATCATATCACTGTTTATCTCTCTTGAACAGATTACATTGAAGTTACCCTTCGTGAAAGTAAGTATGTCTAAGTACAATGGGTTTTATTTACCTGCACAATCTTCTGGGAGGTGAGAGGCAGTAGCTGTATTTCTCATACTGTTATAGAGCTTTATCCATTTGTGTTTCTCCCTTTCTTGCCTGAATTAATTAAAGGCATCCTCTAAGGCAGTAGTTATTCTCAGATTCCCTGTAATGACATCATGAAACCCTTAGGGGTCAGACAACCAGAGGCTAAGAACCATTGGTCCTAGATGGCGAACCAATGGCACAGGTGCCATAGCTGGCACACGTTGCTATATCTGCTGACACATTAGCCATTGCCCTAGCTCAGCTCCAACGTGTATACCTGTGCCGGTCAGCTGATTTTTGGCTCACACAGAGGCTCTGAGAGGGAGTTTTTCACTTCCAGAGAGCCTTCAGCGGGATGTGTATAAGGGTGATTTTTTCCCTCCCTCAGCTCCAGGGAAGACATCACTGTCCTAGAGCATTGCCTTTCCTGCAGTCACTTCCTCCACAATCAGCTCATATCTTCCTTTCTTTTCTTACATGTTTCATGACTGTAGGTAGGTCCTTTTAAATGCATATAATCCAGAGAAGGCGGACGGCTCTAAACTGAACGGTTAGATTTTCGGCGAATTTTGATATTATAATGGAAACATAAGTACAACTTTCTTTATGAAGAAATAATTATATTGACTTGCCTTGATTGGAAAAATAAGTCAAAGCACTCTGTGATGAAAACAGCAGTTATATTCTTTGACATTTCTCTTTTTTCATTTTTAACCAGCAAGGGTCCCAAATTTTGAATATAAATATCTTAATACACCAGACCTTATATGCATCACAATTTCTATTTTCCAGACATCACATGAACTATTTGTTCAAGTTGACAAAAACCCAAAGGCTTCTGATAAGTTCTTTTCATTTTTGGCAGAAGGTTACAAAGGAATTTCTGCAACTTCTGTGATTTGGGGAAAAATCAATATGTTAAAACAATATTGAAATCCTATTTATTCCTTCCTTGGCATACTTTTTAAACCCCTATTTTAAAAGAAAGGCCCTATTTCTTTCCCACCTATGCTTTCCTCTTACACTTTATTTACTGGCTTTGTGAGAATTACCCCATTTCATGGGGAACTCCACCCCTCTCTTCCCAGTAAAAACTAAAATGTTATTCCTTCACTAGGAGCTATGGGGGCTGGAGTGGTTACAGTTACAATCTGAATAATGTCATTACATTTTTTAATTATTATTTTTATGAAACATAAAACATAAAAAACAAAGACAAAAATAAATAATACACAAAACACAAAATTACAAAAACATTTACATATTTGTTATAAGATTGTTTTTACATTTCCTTTTCTGCATTTCCCCTTTTTGCTTTAGTTAGTTGTTTTGTTTCATTTTCTCCTCTATCCATTTGTAAATTTTTCCTCATACAGTATAATATTCATTTTCCTGTTTGTTCTGCAATTCTAGTGTAAGTTATACATTTTTGTGCATTCTAGTATTTTTCTAACCACCATTTGTTCTGTTGGTATGTTTTCTTTTTTCCCAGTTTTATGCAAAGGTCGGTCTTGCCACGGTAAGTACGTGGATTATTAAACATAAGCTTGCCATTTATTTATTTATTTATCTATTTATCTATTTATCTATTTATCTATTTATCTATTTATCTATTTATCTATTTATCTATTTATCTATTTATCTATTTATCTATTTATCTATTTATCTATTTATCTATCTATCTATCTATCTATCTATCTATCTATCTATCTATCTATCTATCTATCTATCTATCTATCTATCTATCTATCTATAAATCTATCTATTGGATTAATTGGATTTATATGCCACCACTCTCCGAAGATTTTTGGCTTGCACAGACGCTCTGGGAGGGCGTTTTTGGCTTCTAGAGAGCCTCCAGCAGGGGAGCCTTTGCAGCCTGGGGAATGGTGAAACATGAGTCTACTGGGGCCACCAGAAGTTAGGAAATAGTTCATTTCCGACCTCCAGAGGGCCTCCGGGGAGTGGGCTGTTTTCGCCATCACAATGCATTGAATTATGGGTTTGGGCACTCATGTATGCGTTATAGTGCTCACACATGCTCTTTCTGCACCTGAGGAAAAAAAGTTTTGTCATCACTTCCTAGAGCATTGCCTTTCCTGCAGTCACTTCCTCCACAATCAGCTCATACCTTCCCTTCTTTTTTTCATATGTTTCATGACTGTACATAGGTCCCTTTGAATGCATATAATCTGCAGAAGGGGGACGGCTCTAAACTGAATGGTTAGACTTTGTGTGAATTTTGATATTTAAAGCGTAAAATATAATGGAAACATAATGCAATTTTCTTTATGTAGAAATAATTATATTGACTTTCCTTGATTGGAAAAATAGGTCAAAGTGCTCCGTGATGAAAATGGCAGTTATGTTCTTGGACATTTCCCTTTTTCATTTTTAAGCAACACGGGTTCCAAATTTTGAATATAAATATTTTAATACACAAGACATTCTATGCATCACAATTTCTATTTTCCAGACATCACATGAACTATTCTTTCAAGTTGACAAAAACCCAAATGCTTCTGATAAGTTCTTTTCATTTTTGGCAGAAGGTTACAAAGAAATTTCTGCAACTTCTATGATTTGGGGGAAAAATCAATATGTTAAAACAATATTGAAATCCTATTTATTCCTTTCTTGGCATACTTTTTCAACCCCTATTTTAAAAGAAAGGCCTTATTTCTTTCCTGCCTATGCTTTCCTCTTACACTTTACTGTGTCAGTGCTCCAAATAGCACCTGATAAATCAATCAATCCCAGTCCAATTCTCTCAATCTGAGCTCGATTTATTAACAGAACCATGTTGGTTATGCCGTAGCTATTCCAATTCTGAATACTTCCCAGAATCCCACCTAGGTTAAGGTTAATCTTACATCCCCACACCCACAGGTTCATCATGAGAGTCACTCCATGTACAGGGGTTTATCAACTTCCTCTTCTCTTCAGTTGAGGCAGAAAAAACGGTGACCTTGTCTCGGAGTTTAGTAATTTTCCCACTGACTACTCACTACCCCTCCCAACCCCCCTTAGGCTGTATTACTGTGACAGGCCGAAATCTCTAACTCCACAGGATGGCTTCCCTCCTGACAGGCGGCCCCCCCTTCACAAAGAACCATCTCCTGGAAAAATGGAATAAATATATAGGGATTAGTATCACTTAAATCCCCCTCCAGGGGAATAGTTGGGTAGGTTTCATGAAACTGCTTAATTAATCTATCAGCCTTGACATCCCAGCTCTTAACCCAGGTTGCTTCTGACAGGGGGTACCTCTTCCAATGTATCAGGTACTGCAGTTTGCCTTGGAAAATACTGGAATCTGAATTTCTTTTTCACTTCATAGTGAGTTTCGCCCTGTATCACTATTGGGGGAGGGGGTGACTGTGCACGTGACCTAATGTTGGAACCGATCACTGGCTTTAGCAAGCTGGATGAATCCCCTTCTCAGGTTGGTGTCTATGTACTTTGTCAGCTCTTCCATCTCCCTTGGTGACATTGCATACATTCTAGGTCTTGGGAGAACTGCCGCTGGCTCAAGTTCTATTGCACAGTCTGTTGGTCTGTGAGGTGGGAATTCATTGCAATCTTCCTCACTGAAAACTCTCTCCAGGTTTCTGTATTCAAGGGGTACATTTTGGAGATTTGGTAGTGTCCTTTCCTTCATCGTTGCTGCTACTAAGGGCCCTTCTGTTCTCTCCTGGGGGAAATGACTTTTCCTGTCAGTTCCTGTGGGAGGGGTAGGCCCTATGTGGAGGAAAAGCTTGCGGTATCCATCCTCCCACTTTATAGGGGGGTCCATTTGTCCAACCAAGCCAACCCCAAGATGATGGCTTCTGACATCTTGGGGCGACTATGAACTACAGGAACTCACAGTGTCAGCCTATTTGCAACTCAACTAGCTCTGTCAGGAGCGTGGCCAGAGCTCCGCCTATGAGGGAACCATCCACTTGTTGGAAATGGATGGGTTTGGCTAAAGGTCTGGTTTGGCTTCTTAATCTTTGCACTACTGCTTTGCTGATAAGACATCTAGAGCATCCTGTGTCTAGCAAGGCCTTTACTTCCCCTTACTCCCCCATGGTGATCCTCACCTTAAGGAGGAATGGGGGAATGGTTTCACTCACCATCGGGTCATCTTCTCCAGCGGGTTCCTCATTCCAGTCAGGGCTGAGTCCTGAAGGGACGGCTTCTTCACCCTCAGGGGTATTCTCAGGAGGAAAGAGCTCCGTTGTTTGAAAAGCCCAATGCCCTGGTTCTGAGGGTCTTCTTGGTCTTCTCCTTGCCACTGAGCAAGATTTGGCTCTTGGGAGAGAGGGGGGGCTCTTGGGAGAGAGAGGGGGCACTCAGACGCTCGGTGTCCTTGTTTACCACACCGGTAGCAATTTGTTCACCTCATGGCGTCTGAACCAGAAGGCTCCAGCTGATGAAGAAAAGGGTGGCATCCTGAAAGTTTGTTATAGGCCCGGCTGGGGAGCGGTTTCTTTTCAGTGCGATCCACCTCGTCCAAAGTAATTGCCATGGTGTACCAATTCTGAATGGCCCAAGGGATCCCCGGATTTCACATGCCCTTCTTAATTCTGGATCAAGAGCATTTTTAAAAGTGTGGACTAAAGGTTTTTCAGGCCATTCTCTCAATTTTCCTGCAGACCGTCTGAACTCTCACACCAATTCCTTCACCAGTCGCCCTGCTTGTTTCAGAAAGCCAATCTGTTTCTCTGCATCTACCTGGCTTGCAATGTCTTGAAATCTCATTCTCACCAACTCAATAAACCCAGCCACATCGTTTAGCTCAGGAGCTGCTTCATCAAATAATTCAGCTATAAACTCTGCTGCTTCCCCTTCATTTAACCACTCAAAAAGGGCCTCAATCAGCTTGCGATCTGTTGGAAACAAATGGCTGTGTTGCCTTACAAATGCTCCAACTCTGTAGATAAAGTAATTAAGTTTCTTCAGATTCCCATCAAATTTTGCTTGGGAGGAATTTGGGCCAGGCAATTCAGGAGGGACAAAGGATCCCCTCCACTGGTAGACAACCCCATTGTGGAGAGGGCTCCAGTCTCAGTTTCATTCTGCTGGTAGGGGGGTGGCTGGGCAGGAAAATAAATGGCAGTTGTTCTCACCAGTTCTCTAAAAAGGCTTCACTATTAGAATTCCTGGGCAAGGGGAAGACAGGGGCCCCACTGGCAGTGGGCCCATCCTATCCCCGGAATATACACAGACCAAGGTGTCTTCATATCAGAGCGTTCCCCTGGCTCTTGTCTCCCATGCTTTGGGCCTCCCCATTGGAAATGAATGCCAACGTGGTCTTAGAGGGAACGGTCACTCAGGTGATTTTCAATTCTGCTGGAGCACCTTTAGGGGTTTCACTTGCAGCCATGTGGAAGGAAGGGGTTCCTTCACTTTGCAGGGTCTCCTTCCTTAATCTAATATAAGAATCCCCTGGGGCTTTCAAGACCCATCCACGAGTTTGGGGACATTGTTTAGGGGTTGTTCCACTTACAGTCAGGCATCCAAAATAGTCAGGGAGATCTGCCAAGGACTGGCTCCTGGACACCGATTGCAGGCTCCCAGATTCAGACTGGTCGATAACAATATTTAATATTTCTTTTAACCAATTTTTAATCATAGCCCAATTTTTTTTCACTCCCAGGCCCATTTATTAATTGGATTTTTATGCCGCCCCTCTCCATGGACTCCACCACATGTGGTAATACGTGCCATGTGTTTAGTGAAGGGCTACCAAAATGTTTACTACCACAATGTGGGTGTGGCTTATGCAGGATGCCCTGCATTTTCTTTCAACATCTTTCAGTGCAAATTGGGTGCTCTGGGGTGGAGCTCCATTTTCACTACCCCACTGCATCTCCCCCCATCTGGGCAGTAGCCCACCCCTGTTTTGAATTTCCAACATACTTTTTTCAAATTATTGCAAATTTTCAGCTCATCTTGCCAGGCCATAGTGCCACTGGTAAAACATCTTGTACACATTTTCTTTATGTGGTATGGATATTGTCAATTAAACATTTATTTTCTAAAGTTTTTCCCAATCCTCTATAACCAAAATTGGTCATCCAGGCTATCATATTTTCCTTTACAGATTCTTCTATATTTTTAAATTCTGATACGTAAATATACAATGAATTTTTTATCTGATCCTATTAATATTTTATCTATTGTATGTGGTTTCTTGCAAATTCCGAATTCTATTAAATCCCTCTTATATCTACTTTGTATCTGATAATAGGATAACCAATTTATTCCTATTTCTTCCTTTTCAAGTTCCTCTCTACTTTCGAACGAGCCTTTTAAGTCTAAATATTCTTCATATGTTTTTAATTTAGTCTTATCAATGATATTAGGATAACTTAGGCTTCTATAGTAGATAACCATCTTGGTATTTCCATATAATGTTTTTTTTCTTTACCTTTCTCCAGTTTCCTAACAGTATTTTCTGTATCATGGTTATTTTTTAATAAGTTTTTTTATTAAATTTTTCCGCAACAAACAAACAAACAAACAACAACAACAAAAAACCTTAAAGAAAAAGTGCCCAACACCAATAACCCCTCCACCATTAGGGGGTTCAGTTATTTACAGTAAATTACAATTTCTTCCTTGGCTCCGGTTTACATTCCTTTACATACAAAGAGTGATTGAAGTTTATTTTTCACATTGTCGTCAAATATTCTACGTAAAATATAATCTTTCACCTTATTCCATCGTGCCATCAGCTTCTCCAATTTATTTTCATCACAATTATTTATTCTTGATTCCGTAATTTCAAAGTGAATGTGGTCCACCATGTACCAGTACCAATTTTGGATTGTCCATTTATTGCTGTCCTTCCACCCTAATACCACTACTGCTTGTGCACTTTCCAAGGCTGCTGTTTTGATTTCTCCAAATTCTCGTAATTCCCCATGTTTAACTAGTATTGCTAATTCTTTAGTGGTTATCCAATTAATGTTTAACATATCGTTAATTTCATTCTGTACTTCCTTCCAAAATTTTTGAACTTCAGCACATTCCCAGAGCATGTGCATAAAAACTCCTTTTATTTGGCAACCATGCCAACAGTTTCCTTTTCCTTTCCTCTGGAAGTGTGCTAGTTTTACTGGCGTGAAGTACCATTTGTGTAAGATTTTCCTTCTCATTTCTCTAATTCTTGTGTTCTTTATCTTATATATATTTTCTACTACTTCTTCCATCTCGTTTTCATTGATCTGTAATTCGTTTTGCCAGTATCTTGTTAGGCCTTTAATCACTTCCTCTTCCACTTGTAATAACATACTATAAATCTTACTAGCCTGTCCTTTTGAATCATTACTCTTTCAGTATTTTCTCTAGACAGTTTTCTTCTCTTAAAAAGGCCTCTTTAATCTCCGTTTTATTCAAATATTTGCATATTGCATTAATCTGCAACCATTTTTGTTGGCCCAACCATCATTCGAGGTGAGTTCTGTTAACTCTTCCGTCTGTTTCATATAATTGTTCTATTCTCATTATGCCTTTATTGTTTAATTCCTTTATAACCCTATCTAGGTTAATGTCATTATTTATATTCAAAACATGCAACGTTGATAATTTTGAGTTCCTATTTGCTAATTTCCCTTGCCATTTTGACCAAATATCTACAGCTGCTTTCAAAGGATCGGCTAATCTATTGATTTCAATTTTGCTCCATTTTTAAAATAAAATCTCTTTGTTTTTAACATTGTTAATCTCCTTTTCAAGTTTCACCCACTTCTTTTCTGTCAATAATTGTAATTCCATTAATCTTTCTATTTGAAATGCCTCTCTATATAATTCTAAATTTGGGTACCCCCATCCTCCATCTTTTTCTCTGGCAATCAGCCATCGTTTCCTTGTTCTAGGTTTTTTATTTCCTTCAATCCAATAATTCATTTTAGTGTCCCATTCCCTTAGTTTTACTCCTGGGAAGGTACCTGGTAAAACTTGGAATAAATACATCATTTTTGGAATAATCATCATTTTAAGAGCTCTTACTTTGTCCATTTTTCTCAAACTTTTATCTTTCCACTTTTTAATTTGCTTTTGCATTTTTTTTCCATATTAAGTTATAATTTGCCTCAGCAACTTTATTTGGGTTTTTAAATAACCAAATTCCTAAGTATTTCATTTTTTTACATCCTAATTTCAATCCTGAGTTTTTTCGTATCTCGATTTGCTCTTTGGGACCTATATTCAAACAGAATATTTCTGATTTCTCAATATTAATTGATAGACCTGATTGGTCTTTAAATTCCTAAAGTACCACCATTAATTTTCACATCATTTCAATGGGGGTTTCAGACAGTATTATGGCATCATCTGCAAAGAGATTTAATTTCAATTCGAGTTTCCCAATTCGGTAACCCTTCCAATCCCTATCATCTCTAATTTTATTTGCTAGAACCTCAATTGCCATTGCAAACAAAATGGGGGAGAGTGGACACCCCTGCTTAGTTCCATTTTGGATATTAATTTTCTCTGTTCTATTTCCATTTACCCTAATATAGGCCATATTATCCTTATAAATTTCTTTTATAATTTGACAGAAGTTTTCTCCCATATTTAATTCCTTACAAAGTTGAAACAGGTAATTATGATTAACTTTGTCGAATGCTTTGTACACATCTAATTTCAGAACACATAATTTCTTTTTGGTAGTGGTAGCATGGTGTAACACATTAACAACATTTCTAATTGGTTCGTGAATCTTTCTTCCTTTAACAAATCCATATTGGTCTTCACCAATTATTTTTGGTAAGATACTCTCTATCCTATTTGCTATAATTTTCATAAATATTTTATAGTCCTGGTTTAATAAACTGATGGGGCGATAGGATCCCGGATCTAACAAATCACGATCTGGTTTTGGAATAGTGATAATCTCGGATGTCTTCCATGACTGTGGAATGTTGAAGGTTTGAAGTATGTTATTAAATAGTTTCCCCAAATGAGGTAGTAATTGAGTCCCAAAAGTCTTATAATATTCCCCCGTAAGTCCATCTGGGCCTGGAGCTTTGGCAGGTTTCAGTCCATTAACAACTCTAATAATTTCATCATTTGTTATTGTCCCGTTTAGCATCTGTTTATCTTCATCAGTTAGTTTCTCCTTAGTCTATCTTTTGCAAAATAATCTGATCTTTTTTATATAACTCTTCATAAAACTCTTTCATTATTTTTTGCAATTCATCATTACTACGTTTTGTAACACCTTTCTTGTCCCTTAAAGCAACTATACAAGATTTTTCTTTTCTTTTTTTAAAATAATTTGCCATTTGTTTCATTGATTTATTGCCCCATCCCAAAATTTTCTGCTTTACAATCAAGCTCATATTATTCCATATTTGTTGATCCATAAGTCTCAGTTGTTGTTTTTTAATTTTTAGTAAATTGTTCCACTCCCCATTTCTTGTACTTTTCAATATTTCTTGAGTTAATTCAATATCTTTAATTAATTTTTTCCTTTCTGTCTCACATTTTTTTTAAATATAAATTTCGGTACTGATACAATTCCCTCTCATAAAGGCCTTATGTACATCCCAAATTGTTGATTGCTTCATATTTCCCGTGTCATTTAATTTAAAATATTCAATCAATTCTTTTATTTTCTTCTCTTCCTGACACAATAGGATTGTATTTCCATATTTTTTGTTTATTGTTTGAGTCAAATACAATTACTGCTAATAATGGGGCGTGGTCAGATAACCAAATGCTTTCAGTTTCAGCTCTTTTAAGATATGCATTCCCGATTTTGTTCATTAATATATAGTCGATGCAGCTAAACTTGTTATGCCTAGCTGAATAGAACGTGGCTCTATTTGTCACCTCGTCATGAAGATCCATCATACCTAATTTATTTAATGGCAAATTATTTTTTCCCTGTTTCCCTGCTATCAGCTCAATATTGAAATCACCTGCCAAAATCACTGTACCTTCTGCGAAGTTATTCAATTTACGCTTTGTATTTAATATAAATTGCTTTGTGTTTACATTTGGCGCATAAATTACTGCTAATGTTATTACCTTATCGTTCATTTTTCCTTTAACAAATAATGTCCTTCCCTCCTTGTCCCTTTTAGTCTGGGTCAATTCAAAAGGAACTCTTTTATTTATTAAGATTGCCACTCCTTTACTTTTATTATTTTTGCTTCTGGACTCATATACCCCTCCCCAATCCTTACAGTTTGTTAATTTATCATTTCTTTTTCTCCCCTTATGTGTTTCTGATAAAAATAGAAAGTCTACTTTTTTATCCCTAGCCAGTTTCATGATTCTGTAACGTTTGATCTGTGACAACAAACCGTTTACATTTAGTGACATCAGAACTTTTTCACCCATTCCTTTTAATTATATTTCTCCCCTCTGTAAAACGAAGCATATTGGAAGATTCTCCATTTATAATCTTGAACCCCCACCCAAGTGCCCCTCCCTCAACATTCCCCCAGGGGGGAATCAATGGAAGAAAACTCCATTGGCTCCGAGAGGCACCCATGGCTTGGCTATCCCTCTAGTACGCTCTAACAAAAATACTCCTTTAAGAGTCAAATAGTAACCCTCAACCCCCCCCCCCTATTCCTTCCTTTAGATATTAAAGGGAAAAAAATACGCAAAAAGTTAGTCAGCTGGGAACAACAACACCAGTTATACAATGCAATACTTGTTTCTTATTTCTTCTTTTGGCGTGTGACGCGTCCCTCCTCCTTCTTTCCCTTTTCTCGGAGTAAAGCTAGTTCCTTTTCTAATGCGATGATTCTTTCCTCCTTCTCTTGGCTGCTGGGATCTCCTATAGATAACAGAGAAATTGCTTCCCCCCTTCAGCTCTAATTGTATCTTTTGTTGACATTGCTTGGTGATTTATATCTGGATTTATTCCCAGCTGTCGAAGCATTTGCATTCCTTCTTCCAGGGAGCTCGCAGAATAAGTCTTGGCATCTTTGAAAATCAGAATCGTGGCTGGAAGTTTCCATGTGTAACGCTGATTATTCTGATGCAGCATATTCGTCACTTGTCTCATCTGGTTTCTTAACATCAGCGTCTGGGGAGATAAATCTTTCAAGACACGGACAGGAGAGCCTTTATAATGAAGATTTGCAGTTTGTTTAAGCTGTGTAAAAACTTCGGCTGCTCTCCGCTCCAGGGCAAATCTTATCAGAATATCTTTTTGGTTGGTTAATTTCCGAGGACCGTAAGCCCAATGGACTCTCTCAATTTCATCCAAGTCCACTGTGATTTTACTTTCCAGGAACCATTGGTAAATCAATTGGGTTAATTTCTTATTTTCACCAAAATCCTGCTTAAAGCCCCTCAATCGTAAGTTTGATCTCCTCTGCCTGTCCTCCAAATTGTTTATACGCTGCTCTTGTTTTTTCCTATCAGCCTCCAGTTTCAAGATCCTTATCTCCTGATCTTTGGATTGAACTTTCAGTTTGTTCATGCCATCTGTCATTTCTTTCATGGCTAGTTGCATTTCTTTAAGTTATTCCCCCACGTTAGTAAATGCCTGAAGGAGTGTGTCCATTTCCCCCCCTAGATCTGGGATAGTTGCCATTTCCCTTGGTCGTTTTACTCACTTTTTAGCAGTGAAGTTCTGGTCTATAACTCCTCTTTTTAGCTGATCCGAGCAGGTTTTCGAAGTCTCTTTCAAGTTCTCTATCTCATAAATCACTTTCACTTAGCTTGGGAGGGCTGTTGAGGGTTAAGATTTGTTTTCTTTAATCACATCTGGAGAGCGTTCCGTGGGAGCGTCTAGTCTGGACGCATGCGCAAAGCCTTCTTTCCTGCCTATGTTTCCTCTTACACTTTACAGTTTCCTAACAGTATTTTCCGTATCATGTGTAATTGGAATTGTGTGTGTGTGGTACTTTCTTTTTCCCATAACATATATAAATTAACCCCCTAAAAATAGTTTAAAAAAAAACAATAAAAACATTAAAAACATTAAAAATATATAATACATAGACAAAAATAGCCTAGACATAATTAACTTGCCAATAGTACTTAAAAAGGAAAAGCATAAAGCAACAGTAGCAGCAAGAGTACGCCGAACTCCAAGCTGCTTAAGCCGGTTAGTTCCCAAAGTTGTAGAAGTTCTAAAAAAAGGCAAATATCAATATTTGAGTCTCAGGGTATAAATGCAGGATGGTCTTTTTAGTACTGGTCGCAATCAATGACCAGTACTATAAAAGTACTGTCTCTTTACCTCGATTGCAATTGTCCCAGGTTCTTTCTCTATGGAAGCTCCAACTTTCGCCAAATGTCCTGGACAACCTCCAACAGTCAACCTCCTCAGTCCCATTAGATAACGTCTTTATCTCCATCACCCCTTCGTAGCTCCACACAGCCAATACAGCCATAAATCACCTCTAGGTAACCTCCACACGACACAATCTCGATGACACTTCGTCTTTCCCTTTTTTGGTAGCAAAAATGATGGTCCCTCCAACTCCTGGCGCCCCCACCTTCAGCGTCTTCGCGTCCCGGGACTATACAGTCCAATAAGCGAGGATTGACGAAGCTGTCTGGCTAAGTCTGGCTAAGTCCACTGATCTTCAAATGTATGGCTCAAATGTATGATTCTGATTGATGATTTGGGATTAAGGGAGACATTTAGCCTTCTATTACTAAGATCCTCTCATTTTGTAACCTGATCCGTTCCCTTATCCATAATAAATTGGCCGCTTGGTAATATAATTCTAAATTGGGGAGGCGAAATCCTTCCCTTGTTCTGGAATCTTGTAATGCTTTGAGCCTAATTCTCGGTTTTTTATTATTCCATATAAATTTGGACAATATACAATTTAAATTTATAAAAAATTGTTTATCTAATTTGACTGGTGCCATCAGAAAGAGGTACAACCATCTAGGCAGTATATTGGATTTTATAGTATTAATTCTCCCAATTAATGACAGTTTCAATTTAGACCATTTTCTCAAATCTTCCTTGGTTTTATTCAGCAGTTTAATATACAGTAGTTTAGTTCTTTTAGAGATGAATATTGTGTTGAGAGCCAAAGCCCTACATTTTTTATTTTGCTTTCTATCAGTAAATCGGTCTGATCTGTATTTTATTTTATTTTTTTTGGTCTTGCTTGCAAATATTTTGGTTTTATTTTTATTGATTTTAAGTCGTGCAGCTTTTCCATATACCTTTTTCTTTAATAGATGTGTGACTGATTTGTTGGATCTTCTAAAAAAACCCCAAGTCGTCAGCAAAAGCATGGACTTTATATTCCTGTTTTTTAACTTTTGTCCCCAATATTTGTTCATTACTCCGTATCCTATTTAATAGCAGTTCAACTGATAAGATAAATATCAATGGAGAGAGTGGGCAAATGTGCCTTACACCCTTTCTAATTTCAAACTGTTCAGTTAGATCTCCGTTTATTATATCCTTGCTTTTTGACTAATTTAAATGGTATTTATCATATTTTCAAAGTTTACCCCGAATTTCATTCTTTTTATAACATTGTTATAAATTGTCTTTGTCTTACATATTGGACGTACAGTATAGTATATTTACAGTGTCATTACATTTAATGAACTTCCTTCCTTCCTTCCTTCCTTCCTTCCTTCCTTCCTTCCTTCCTTCCCTCCCTCCCTCCCTCCATCATTTCCATGCAGAAGAGTGAAGAAAAGCCTGGACCAGAAATCTCAAAATGGCAATGATAACTTGGAACAGCTACTCAATCTCAGATAACTCTAACCTGCTGGGATATTTGAAGAAGAAACTCATCCAGCTTCATGTTGCAATAAGATATGAAAGAATTCAGCAATAATTCTTAACACCAATACCAATAAAGTGAATTTTAGCTGGAGTAACAATGTTGTAAGAGGTCCAATTTTTCACCTACCTTGTATGGTGTGAGCTTTCTTTGGAAAAGTAATGCTCTTAGCAAATGCTCCATGAGGTTTTGCTGTCTTCAACAAGCTAGTAGCTTTTGATAGAATGATCAAAGGGTATCATTTCAGAAGAAAACCTGGAATCCCAAGAATGCCAAAATCTGCAAATTATTTATTAATTAAATTTTTAAGTTACCTATCTCCCCTGTAAGGTGAGTTTGTGTGGTTTACAGGTTATAGAGCAAATAGAAAAATGATTAAATTGCAACAATTAATGGTTATTTAACAGAACTAGATAAATGGCAGCAACTCTGGGATAGAAACTATAAACTAACAATGTCAACAGTATATAAGGAAAATCTGTTCAAAATAGTTTTATAGGTTGAAGGTCACACCATTTCAGCCATTGTCACACTTTCCTGTCAAAGGCCTCTACACATCTTTTGTAAGACACCTTAGTAGCTTGATCTACTTAGTACCTTAAGAGTGTTTGAGCTGTATGTTGCTCCTATCGAAAATCTCTTTCTCTCGGGACAGAGTCCTTCTGCAATGTTGCTGATACATCCTCTGGTGTCTTCCATACAGTTCTTAAATGGGGGTCGTAGTAATTGATTAGTGGATGGAATTACTGTTGGATACTTCTGCAAGAGAAATCAATAAGGGTCAATTATCTTGGAGATAGATGTAGCTACAATTTAAATACTGCTCCAACATCTGATCGAATTTTCTCAGTTCTACCAAGATCCGTCACCGCTGAGAAGAACGGAGAGAGAACGAGAGTGAGTGAGAGCAACAGACAGCAAGATAGAGAGAAAGTGAGAAAGTGAGAAAGAGAGAGTGAGAGAAAGGGGGGAGAGAAAGAGATAGCAAGAGAGAGAGAACAAGAGAGAGAAAGAGCGTGAGAAAGAAAACAAGAGAGAAAGAGTGAGAGAGAGAGAGAAAGCAAAAGAGACAGAAAGAAAACAAGAGAGAGAAAGTGAGAAGAGAGAGAAAGAGGGGGAGAGAGAGAGAAAGAGAGAGGGGGAGAGAGAGAAAGAGAGGGAGAGGGAGAAAGAGAGAGGGAGAGGGGGGAGAGATAGCAAGAGAGGGAGAGAGAGAAAGAGAGAGGGAAAGGTGGGAGAGATAGCAAGAGAGGGAGAGAGAGAAAGAGAGAGGGAAAGGGGGAGAGAAAGAGAGAGGGAGAGAGAGAGGAGATAAAGGAAGAGGAGAGAGAGAAAGGAAGAGAAAGAAAGAAAGAGGGATAGAAAGAGAGAGAGAGAGATGCTCAGTGAGCCTTTCTTTGAAGTTGCCTTTCTTTCTTTCTTTCTTTCTTTCTCTTTCTTTCTTTCTTTCTTGCTCTTTTTCTTTCTCTCTTTTACCTTCCCTTCCTCTATTTCTTCTTTTCTTTCTCCTTCCTACCTTCTTCCCTCCCTCCCTCCCTTCAATCCTTCCTCTCTTACTCTCCCCTTTCATAAGTTTCCTTGCTTCCTTCCTCTGTTCCTGTCCCTTTCTTTCTTTCTTTCTTTCTTTCTTTCTTTCTTTCTTTCTTTCCTTCCTTCCTTCCTTCCTTCCTTTCCTCCCTCCATTTCTTGCTTTCCTTTTCCTTCCTCCCTTCTTTCCTCCCTCATTCCCTTCTTTCACTCCTTCCTCTCTTACTCTCCCCTTTCACACCTTTCCTTGCTTCTTTGCACCCTTCTTCTGTTCCTGTCCCTTCCCTCTTTCCTTCCTTCCTTCCCACCCTCCGTCCATTCATTCACCCATTCCTCTCTTGATCGCCCCTTTTACGGCGCCGCTGACAGCTAGCTCCCCCCCCCACTGGGCCATGGAAAACTGGTCTAGCTTAAAGCCGGTCCCTGGTGCAAAAAAGGTTGGGGACCTCTGGTCTAAACCACCCAGAGTGCTCTGTAAAGCACTATGGGGTAGTATATAAGACTAAGTGCTCTTGCTATTTGCTAATACAGCTGTTTCTTGCCAGAAGTGGGCAGACCAAACCTTATGACCAGTAAGGGGCAACAAAAAATTTAATATCACACTGTGGGTGTGGCTTATTTTGTTGGTGTGGCTTGATGGTCATGTGACTGGGTAGGAGATGCTTGCTGGCAATGTGTCCAGATGGGGGTGGCTTAAAGGTCATTTGACTGGCCAACTTGACTGTCACTCACATCAAGGGTTTGGGTTAGAGTGCCTGGCCTCTCCTCGCCTCAAAGAGATACAATTTCCCTATCTATTTATTATTACTGAACATCCAAAACATACTATTTAATTCTATGTATATATGCCATAAGTGTACATACATATTACACACAGGCACACAAAAAATACATTATTTACTATATAATCTGTATGTGTATGTATACAGAGAGAGGGAGACAGAAAGAGAAAGAAAGAGAGAGCTCTTCTAAAATTATACACATTCAACCTCACTTACTGCCATAGGAAAAACACACTCAGAGTCCATTTTCTGCCACACATTTAACCATAACTAAAACATTACACATGTCTTCAGATGTCCTTTCCTGGCTTGCACCTCACTGTTAGGAAATGTCATAGATTGAGTAAAATGTGGTGAATCTCACTTAACAACACTCTTTTTCTGTCTTTCTGCCTGCCTGTCTTCCTACCATCTTTCTTTTTCTTTCCATCTGTCTTTCTTCCTTCCTAGCACCTTTCTTTCTTTCTTTCTTTCTATCTCATCCTGTGTTCCTTCCTAAAACCTTTCTTTCTTTCTTTTTCTTTTTGTTGTATAAATATTTTATTTAAAAAGCAAGTTGCTTTGGATCAAAACAGACATGTGTACTGCTGTATGAATAACAGAATAAATGTTTAGGTCTTAGAATAAAATAATATTCACAATAAGATTACTGGAAGTTGTATAAAGTTAATTCTGATTATGCATTTTAGATAAACCAGTTTCCCAAAACAAATGCTGTAAAAAGGCAGAACCCATTGACAAGGGGAGGAGGACTGCAGGATATATCTACCTATGTTTGCCTTGCTGAGAAACAGAATGAGTCAGTAATAAATTCAAAATCATGTTCAACAAGCATTGCACCGGAGACGGAATAAGAACACGGACACCAAGAGCTGGGTTTAAATGGGTGATTTTATTAAAGTAAATTGAACTTTAACTGATTATCAAGCAATAACCAGGACCTGCAGAGGCCACTAAAAAATTTGGGGTGGAAATAACTCATGAATATTCTTCTTGGGCAACTATGGACGTAGCTCCTTGCTGAACAAGGTGAAGGTACCACACCTTCACCTGGTTCCTGTCTCACACCTTGGCATGTGGGAGGGCTCACTGTCCCATCCCCTTCTGGTTATTGGGATAGGTGAGTCCCAAGGGGACCCCCTCTCCAATTGCCCCAGCCGCATGGTACCTTGAGCTCCTGGTGAGAGGTTGCCCATCATCTTTCAAAAGATGCCCTAAAGGAGAACACGCAGTTGCTACCACTGCCTATTTCCACCCCATACCTGCCATGGAGGAAGGTCAGATCTCAATCTTGGCCCCCAAATCCCCCCTCAACCTACACACATGCACCTCTGCAGGTCCCCAAGAAAAATTGACATTCCTCTCACCTGAGAGGAGAATGCCGTCGGCTCGGTAGAGCCCAGACTTCTCAATTCTAATCTGGAGGGTATTAACCATTGCCCACCCCCTCCTAGCCTTATTACTGTTCTTAGGACTAGTAAGTTGCACCCAACAATCCTCGAGAGGATTACACCCAAATCAATGGGTGAGTGAGCAACCAACAAAAAGACCCGAAGGTCTATGCGGGCTAGACAGAGAACTGCCAAGCCCTTCACATTCCAAGAACATGACAACTTGGCCAAGATCATCCACATGGCGCAACCACACCATGAGGACCCACAGGCCATCCCGGGCATGACCGATCACAGCCAAGCCCTTGCACAACCAAGGATGTTGCCATCGTGTGCAACAACAGGGAACTGGGCAGCACCACAGTTGATAACCACCCCACATGAAGATAGGAGGAGCCCCTCCATTGTGGTCCTCTTGGTCAAGCCGGAGGACCATGACCCGCCGGTACAGTATCAGCTGCAATCCAAAGTCAAACATTGTAGCTCTCTCGGGCTCTTCCTGTAAGCGGTGATCTAAAACAGAACAAGGTAGGTTAATATCACAGCAGTATGGCCATCCTGGGCGGACCATCGTATGCATTTCAGAAGACCATAGACCTCCTCCGGTCGATGTTATTCTTGTCAAATGAAGGAAGGCTAATGAGCAATCTCGTGCCTATCTGATCAGTTCTAGATCCCCACAGCATGGATCTCAAGGCTGACCGTGGTCTCATCTATGCCCAATGACAGATGGCAAACAATGCCAACAAAGGTAAGGCACCAAAGTGGTGAGGAACCAGTATTACCCTTGCCGGTTTCACTTCCTTATGATGAGTGGGTGTTTAAGAAGCATCATTGGCGCCTTTCGTTAAGCCATTGAACCCAGTGTGGGCACTAGGCCGAAAGGCAATTTTTTTTACTGCCAATGATGTGAGCCAGGCCATTCTGGCCACCAACTTAGGGTGGAATAGGACCTTGACTATGTCAACGAGATCAGCTAGGGGAATAATTTAAGCCATCTGATAAGGCGTATTACCCAAGAAAACCCTTGGTATGAGTAAAAAGCGTGGTGGTGGGGACTTGGCATTGAATTTAGCTAATTCATACTGGGAACCATGGTGTAACAGCAGCCGCCACACATATTGTTACAGGATTGACAAGCAACCTTTGCCCTGTATGGCAAAGAAGATTCCAATTACGAAGTGGAAACCTAGAGAACTAGCTAGTGCTGTTGATATTGGTCAGCATTATTATGCTCCAATCTATGTAGGCCACTAAGCACATAGTGGTATTAAAAAGGTAAGTGTAGTGGCCTGCCAATGTAATAATCCTATGAATTAATATTCAATACCAAACTTTTCCATCCCTGATTGAAATGGTGCTGGATTAAACTAGCAGCCTTCGCCCTGTACGGCAAAGGGGAAACCCAGAGGGCTAGCTAGTGCTATTGATGTTGGCTAGCATCATTACGCCATCTATTTAGGCCCCTATGCACATAATGGTATAATTAATAAGTGTAGTGGCTGGACCATGAATTAATACTGCGAAGTAATACTCAATCCCAAGCTTTGCTAGCCTTGATTTAAATATTATTTAAGGAATGCCGCTAGAGAAGAAACACATTTGATCCCTAGTCAATGTAATAATACCCCTGAATATTCTGTCAATTAACTCACAAATTGTGGGCGTGCCGTTCATGTCCCTAATTTTAATAGCTGGTGAACTAAATGATGAGGGAATAAGAGTTCCAACTATGCTATCTTGGGTACGAATGTATTCACTCAATGCTTCCTACCCTCCTTACCTGGGAGATTGGAACAACGGGGTCCCAATGTACTTATGATACAGAACCCCAAATGGGTGTAAATCATATTAAATGGTTAGAGAGCCTTGTCTATCCACACACGGACCAACTGGGTTCAGAGCCAAACATCATTAATGCCTGTGTATAGAAAGAATACCTTTGCTAGGGTGTCCTCTCCAAGTCACTGTCCACCGGAGATGACAAATGCCAGTCAGCAGCCTAATCTGCTTTCATCAACTGGCCATACCCTAACCAGGATATGAACCTGCAGAGTCTATCCGTTAAGGCAGAAATAATAACCTGTGGATCATGGGCTCTTTAGAATCAAAACATACTTTGAAGATTCCTTCAGCAAAAATGCACAACACCTGCAAGTGCAGTATTGATAGAACGGTGTGTGGTGCATACCTTACATACACTGTCTTACCAATAAGACCAGAACAATGGCAGAGTCTTCATCTGTGATACGACTGCATCCAAATTCCTAAACCATTAATAGTAATGGTTAAATTGGTGAAAGGGTGACAGAAAAGACCACCAAAGAGCAACTGAGATCAGCAACACGATACAATTAACATTTGAAATCTGATTGAACCATGCCTTCACAATTGTGGATCCCTTCCAAAATGGGATGCTAACAACCTATTAATTGTTTTCCATGAATCAACCAATCAGGTAGCATCCTAATGGCAGAATGGCCATCAAGAACAATTTTCATGGCCTCCTTTATATACAGCATATGCATTGTTAAGCATATATCATATTATTGCAAATTGGTTTATTATTCCCTTAAATGAAGAGTCTATTTCATCACTAAATAAAGCTTTCCCTTAATTTTAGATACGACATCTGAATAGCAATGACTTTTTAAAAACACTGGCACATTTTTCACCCCATTCAATAGAATGATTTCTACGTCAACTCTAATTTTAAATGTAAGACTATCTAAAATCAAGTAGAGCTTCTTGAGTACATTCTTCTTTATAAAGAAAAAACAAAGTCTAATTAATGGCTTCAGAGGTTAATTAGTTGCCTTTTATAAGAACAGCCTTTTTTCTCTTCTTCTCTCCCTTAATTTCAAAATTAGCAAATACACTTGAATCAGTTATACAATTATAAATCAATCAATTACTTGGATATTATTATATATTGTGGTGGAGTATCCAGCCTCTGGCACTTAGAAAATGCGGCAAGGGAGGAAAAAATGTTGTTTTGGTCACAGTTTCTTTCATGTTCAGAGTTGTAAATACAGCCTTTCAGGACTCATGGTGTGATTGCACCTCATCTTTTTAATCACTGTGTTGCTTTATCTCTTGTATGGCTCCTTTAATATTGAAAAACCCCTGAAACTATAAATTACCAGGTATTAATTCTGGGTAGAATTCTGTTTAATCTGTTTTATTTTTTAAAAGGAAGGACGTCACATTTTGCTCAGTTTGTTAAGACTTTTATTTTTTGTAATTTCTTTTAAATGCAGCAGGGATTAGGTTAGGGTTACAGCTAATTAAACATTGGTCTTTTATTAATGAAATTGCATCTCTTTTGATTTAATGAAATCAATGCTGTTTGGCTGCAGTTTAATGTCGCAGAGCTCTACATTTAGTGTTTTTTCTTCTCCATCTTCAGTTTTCTTTCGTGTTCAATTCTCAAGTGGAAATGTATCCATAGGATCCAGAACAGTCTTCTCTTGGGCAAAAATAAATCTTTCATGCTCCTAAACCTGATTAGGCTGGGTCTTACCTGGAAAAAAAGAAACCACACACCATTAATTTGATTAAATATGAATGGATTTAATTTACTTAATGAAAGCCAAAGCCCATGAGCTTTGCAAGTGTTTTGCAAAAGGGGCATTTGGGAAAGCTGCAACTTTGTGGTTGCTTTTTCTTCTGCAGCTGGACCTCAGGCAAGATAAGCTTCATCAGAAGTGGAAGCAAGAAGACACTGAAGGGATGAAGTGCAGGGCACCCAGGTTCTCGGATGAAAGGTAAATGAGGGTGAGGGCAACTGTGATTGGACTGGGACATCTGAGTTTTTCTAGGCTGGGAGAGAGATTTTCTTTGGGGGCTGTTGAAAGCCTAGGACTGGGAAGTTCCAAGGCCAGAATGGCTTGGTTTGGGGTAAGCACTTGCTTAACTGCCCACAATTCTCTGTTAACAACTGCAACGTGCAGTGTCAGAATTGCCACTGTACATCAGTGTCATCACATAATATATCCCTGCATCACTTAGGGATGGAAATTCTGGTCCCAATTCTGGTCGCAATCAATAACTGGGTTTTTTTTAACATTGTTTCTTAAATAATCCTTATTGAACTGTAATATTTCTTATCTTACTTTCAGTATACATATATACTGTGTGTGTCTGTGGGTCTGTCTGTGGGTCTATGTGCACACACACAAACACACAAACCACACACACAAAATATATATTGACCATAGAGTCAACATTATAGATTCTGCACTTGGCTGATGTACATTGATGGCAACACAGTGCAACTCATATCGGCTGTTTTTACATGGCTGACTTAGGAATAGGAATAAGAATGTTCTTTATTGGACAAGTGTGATTGGACACACAAAGAACTTGCCTTAACCAGGTGGGCTAAAGTCTTGTACCCACATCTACCCTGCCTACGTTGCTTGGCGAACTTTAATGTTACTTTGCATCAACTGGTACCCATTTGTTTGGTTTATGCAAACCCAGAAAGCAGGTGAGCAAGGGTGAACAAGAATGTAAAATGGATTGATCCATTCTCAACATCATCTTTCAACTGGAGATGGCGATAAAATGAATTCACTTTAAATTTTAATACACATTAATCTAATTGATATTTCACAACATTAAAAGGGAATTATCCCTTGGCTTTAGCACTTAGTTACATTTGACAACATTGCATTTGACAACAACATCGAGGCTCGACTACTGTAACGCTCTCTACATGGGGCTACCTTTGAAAAATGTTCAGAAACTTCAGATCGTGCAGAATGCAGCTGCGAGAGCAATCATGGGCTTTCCCAAATATGCCCATGTTACACCAACACTCCGCAGTCTGCATTGGTTGCCGATCAGTTTCCAATCACAATTCAAAGTGTTGGTTATGACCTATAAAGCCCTTCATGGCAACGGACCAGATTATCTCAGGGATCACCTTCTGCTGCACGAATCCCAGCGACCAGTTAGGTCCCACAGAGTGGATCTTCTCTGGGTCCCGTCAACTAAAGAATGTCGCCTGGCGGGACCCAGGGGAAGAGCCTTCTCTGTGGTGGCCCTGGCCCTCTGGAACCAACTCCCCCCAGGGATTAGAATTGCCCCCACCCTCCTTGCCTTTCGTAAGCTACTTAAAACCCACCTCTGCTGTCAGGCATGGGGGAATTGAGATACCCTTTCCCCCTAGGCCTTTACAATTCTATGCATGGTATGTATGTATGTATGTTTGGTTTTTTATATTAATGGGTTTTTAATCATTTTTAGTAATAGATTACTATTGTACACTGTTTTATTGTTGCTGTTAGCCGCTCCGAGTCTCTGGAGAGGGGCGGCATACAAATCCAATAAATAAATAAATAAATAGATAAATAGATAAATAGATAAATAGATAAATAGATAAATAGATAAATAGATAAATAGATAAATAGATAAATAGATAAATAGATAAATAGATAAATAGATAAATAGATAAATAGATAAATAGATAAATAGATAAATAGATAAATAGATAAATAGATAAATAGATAAATAGATAAATAGATAAATAAATAAATAAATAAATAAATAAATAAATAAATAAATAAATAAACAAACAAACAAACAAACAAACAAACAAACAAACAAACAATAAAATAAAATAAATAAAATAAAATAAAATAAAATAAAATAAAATAAAATAAAATAAAATAAAATAAAATAAATAAAATATGAAAATGTGGATATTATGGAAAACTGTATGCAAGCAAGTGAGAAAAACTGCAGTGCAAAGATATGTTGTGTTTAAAAAATATGTATGCTTTCTTTGTATATATGCTTGTGGAAAGCAAATCTATACTTGTTTTTTTTAAAAAACAGAATATTATTGAAACAATGATAGGCAGACAAGTCCATTTCTTTCCACCGTATTTTGGAGGATCCTCCTCTTGTCTTTGTTTCATTTTATTTAGAAAGAATGTAAAACATATTTCGCTACCTGCTTCATTCCTTCTTTTCCCCCAGTCATTATGCTCTTTCCCTTCATTTCTTTACTCACCCAAGGTACTATTAGCCGATTCTGCATGTGGTGTTTTTCACCATGATGATGTGTTATAAAGATTTCTTCAAGCAACTGACAAATGTCATTTTCCCGATTCCCTGAATCAATAGAAAGAATGAAATAAAAAAGGTCACTTCTTTGGGATAGTTTCCCTCTCATTTTCTTTTCAGTAAACACAATTCCTTCTATGCTATTGTCATCCTGCAGAGTGATAGATAGAAAAAGCCCTGTTGATTCTGAACTGAAGGTATCTATCAGAGAATTTTTAAAAACAGCCCTAGAATCTATGCAAATCATGAGACACGTGGATTTATGCTAAATCTCCCAGAATAGGTGATGCCAAAGGCTAACATGATAATGCAGGTACAGTCAAAATAACTGCATAGTTGGTTGTTCATTATGTTAGCAAGGAGGGAGAGAGAGGAAGAGGGGGAGAGAAAGAAGAGGGTTCATATATTTTGATAAGTCAGATTATCTAAGAAAGCCATTTCAACCCTTTCTACCGTATTTGGTTTCTCCTACGACATCATAAGCAGGGGCATGAAGGCTCATTGGTTAAAGACATTGAGCTGTTGTTAGCTGGAAAGCTGTGGGCCCTCGTTCGAGACCCAAGCTACATGGAACAGGGTGAGCTCTCGTTTCTTTCCCATAGCTCCCGCCCACCTAGCAATTCCAAAGCATGCAAATGTATATTAATAGGTACCACTTTGGTGGGAAGATGTTCCATGCTCCTTTTGTGTATGGCCATCATAGAAACATGTCCGAAGAAATGGTCTTCGGGTGAAGTTGGGTTCCCCAGCCAAGAAATGGTGATGAGCATCGTGCCCTAGATTCAGACATAATTGACAGGGAAGCCGTTACCATTTGCTAGATCGTAGTAACTTACTCCACTGTTTGTATATTACAAATATGATTGGATGTGGCTTTTGATCTTGTCTTAATTGTGAGAGATGATTCAGGGATCCCAACAAATCTTGAAAAACACTTCTACAGCTTGAATAAAAGGCAAGATGGCATGAGTCGGTAGCCCATAGCACACCATTGGGTCTTTTCCAGTAAATCAGATTTTTTAAAAATCTGTGAATATCTTCAAGGTTCTTTAAAATAAAAGAATAAGGCAGAGGGAAAACAAGGCAAAGAATCAGAGTGGTATAATGGTTAAGGTGTTAGACCAGGGGTAGGCAAAGTTGGCCTTTCTATGACTTGTGGACTTCAACTCCCAGCATTCCTGAGCCAAACATGCTAGCTCAGGAATGCTGGGAGTCGAAGTCCACATGTCATAGAAGAGCCAACTTTGCCTACCCCTGGCCTAACACCTTAACCATTATACCATTCTGATTCTTTGCCTTGTTTTCCCTCTGCCTTATTCTTTTATTTTATAGAGTCTACGTGTTAGACTAACAAGACCCACATCCTTGTCCAATCTCACCATAGAAGCTCACCGAATGTCTCTGGGCCAATCAGTCTCTTTCAGTCCAATTGAAGGATTGTTGTTTGTAGAGAAGAAATAGCTCTTGCATTACAATAACATACAAGTGCATCACAAATAAAAATATATACTTCAAAAATGGAATCTGAATGACACTAAGGCCTTCTTATTGCTCAGAGAAATTATACAAGCAATAAATTTCTATAGTAAATTTCTGTTCTTTCGGTAGTAAATGTACATCTGTGTATTCTTGTAAGTTTCAATGTATGTTCTTACTAGTGTGGACAATCTCTACATTTCCACCATTGGTTAGATGGGGGGGGGCAGAGAAGGCAGCAGGCAGGATGGGGTGGAACACAATTCCACCGGCGGAAATGAAGATGCGTACGCAGCTCCAGATGACCGGCAGCTGTCACTTGCCCCGGAAGCGGAGTAAAGACGCTGAGACATTGTATGGATTAAATAAAGGGTCACTTTATTAAATTAACATAAATTTAAATAACGTAACTTTAAATACGTAAATTTAAATATTTAAATTCAACTATGACTAAGGACCTGCAGAGGCCAAAACTAACGGGGCGGAAGTTCCTGCCAGAACCTTCTTTGGCAACATTGGGCATAACTCCTTGCTGAACTAGGTGAAGGTATCCACCTTCACCTGGATCCGAGCCACGCCCCTTTGGCATGTGGGAGGAGCTCACCCTCCAATCTCCCAAGGGAAATTGGATCTGGTGAGTCCCATGGGCATCCTCTCTCCAATCCCCAACGTTGTTCTAACCGCTAGTTTCTGGACAGAGGCGGTCCATCACCCTTTTAAAAGATGCCCAAAGGAGCATGCACAGTCACTTCTACTGCCAATTTCCACCCCTAACCTGCCACGGAGGGGGGTCAGATCTCAATCTTGGCCCCCCGACTCCCCCCCAGCCTCCTATACTAATTCCTGGAGGCACCTCTGCAGGTCCGACAGGAAAATGGCGTTCTCCTCATCTGAGAGGTGAACGCCATCGGCCCGGTAGAGCCAGGGCGTTCCAAATTTAATCAGGGGATGTTTCACTACGTGCCCCCCCAACTCCCTAACAACCTTGACAATGGCCTGGTTAACACGTAACCTGGCCTTGTTGACAGCCTTGGGAGACATAGCATTCCACCAGACAAGTCTGGGGAGAATCTCGGACCACACGATACGTGTGTCCGGGAGAGCAGAAGTGATGGCCCAGAGGTCATTGCGGGCTTGGATGCTCATCGCCAAGCCACTCAAAACTCCAAGGTCATTGCCCCAAGGTGAATCACCAACAACTTGGGGGCTCTCTCGGAACGGCACCGGCCCAAAAACCGAAACTGTGGCCACAAAGCCACACAGCAGGCCTGGAAGCAGAAACGGCTGAAAAACAAACAACAATTAAATGCAGCCGATAGGCAGGGACCCTAATGAGGGGCCCTAACATAAGAACAGAAGGCAGATGACCTCCATTGACTGATAGCCATGATTCTATCCTCCGCAAAACCCGATGCTGCAGCAGCGGTGGTGGCACCAATCCGAAAGGAATGCGTGCCGAACTTGGATGGGTCAGCACCTATCTGAACTAGGGCTCTAGACGTGACTGTCCAAAATTGATATTTGGTTAGAGGGGGCCCGTTGGCATGGTGGAAAAAATTCCCCGGGCCTTCACCACGAACTACGCGGAAGGCAACCAATGCTGACACCGGGCACACTGTCTTATTAGTTGCTGGTGCTAAGGTAACCCTTGCTCCCCGGCCGTGCTGGTCCATTTTGGACTGGCCCAGGCAAAGGGAGACCCCTGTCTCACTGTAATTCACGTCGCTCCATTGGAGCACGCGCAAGCTGATATCCCTAGTGGAAGTTCCCAAAACCTCACTTATCCTAAAAGCTCCAAAGAAAAGCGTCATTGCTGTCATGTGGAACAGGCAGGCTTCATACTGGGAAGTGCACAGCCTGCCCCACGTATGGCTTAGGGCCGACAGCTGTGAGATGGACAATGGTTGGCGGGCATCAGCCACCGGCCAGGGGCGTTCCCGGGATCCATCCTTCCAACATCCTTCTGATGCAGAAGTCACTGCAAGTGTCGGTAAAGCCATGAGCCTTGGCGATAAATGCCAGGCCCACCAGCTTGCCTCTGATGGTCTTATTGGACAAGCCCCGTTGATGTAACAGAACGCAGTGCTCCAACAACTGTTCAATAGGTATGGGCCATGACTGTATATAACCCTTTTCGAACCTGAAATCCCATAACTCCTTACCTGTTCTTTGGTAAGCAGCCCGGGTACTCGGGGCTAAAGACAGCCCAATGGCCTGATCTGCTTCCTGCCTCCAGGGTTCGGTAGTCCCGCCAGGCTCCATAATTGCTGTGGCATGTTGTCTGGGAGACTCCGTACCCTAGGCACCAATGCCCGGAATCTGGTCAGCTGTCCACGGGATAAAGCATCAGTTGTGCCATTCTCCAAGCTGGGGACATGGCACGCTGAGAACAGGGCATTTAGAGCCAGAGCTCTGCTCACAAAAAACGAACCAGTTGCATCACCCGTTCGCTCTTAGATGATAAAGAATTAACCATGTGGACAACAGCCAGGTTGTCGCACCAAAACTGGACAGTCCGGTTGGCTAGCTGGTCTCCCCAAAGTTCTAGTGCTACTACTAAAGGAAAAAACTCTAAAAAAGTGAGATCCCTACAAATACCGGCCATTGCCCATTCAGCAGGCCATGAGGAATGGCACCACCTGTCGCCGAGTATTACCCCGAAGCCGAGGGAACCCGATGCGTCAGAGTGTAATTGGAAGTCTGCTTGGAGAAACAAATCTTGCTGCCAAAAGGAAATCCCGTTAAAATGGGTCAGGAATGTCTGCCAAACTTGCAAGTCTTCCCTGGCCCCCGTATTGAGCTGCACCTGATGGTGGGGTGAGCTCAAACCCTGCATGGAGGTGTACAGTCTGTGTAGAAATGCCCTGCCGGATGCAACCACCCAGCATGCGAAGTTGAACAGCCCTGTAAGCTCCTGGAGTTGCTTGAGGGTCACCTTCTTAAGGCGGGACACCTCATCCAGTTTGAGCCGTATCTTGACTAATTTCTCCTCAGGCAGTCTGCAAGATTGTGTGGCGGAGTCCAATTCTATCCCCAGAAAGGAAATCCTGGAGGATGGTCCTTCTGTTTTCTCAGGCACTAAGGGCACCCCTAGGTAAGAACATAGCGTGTCAAATGCCGCCATCAATGCTTGGCATTGAGGTGTGCCAGCTGGGCCCGCAACCAAGAAGTCATCCAAATAGTGGATGACTGACTTGGATCCCGTTCGCCCCCTGAACGCCCATTCGAGGAATGTACTAAAGCTCTCAAAGAGAGCACATGATATCGAACATCCCATCGGGAGAATCCGATCCATGTAGTAACCTCCCTCAAATTGGAAGCCCAGGAGGCCGGTCATCGGGGTGTATGGGCAAGAGCCTAAAAGCTGAATTAATGTTGCTTTTGCCCATCATTACCCCGACACCGCAAGCCTGCACCATGACCATGGCAGCGTCAAATGACGCATACTGCATGGGACAAAGGTCCTCAGGGATAGTCGTTAACCGAATTGCCCTGGGGAAAAGACAAATAGTGAATTAGTCGATATTCGCCCTTCGCTTTTTTGGGTACTACCCCCAGGGGTGATACTTTCAGGTTGGGTAATGGGGGGGAAAGGGAAAGGACCAAGGACCCTTCCCTCATCAACCTCTTTCTTAATTTTAGCCCTAACCAGCTCTTCCATTCCAGAAACCGATCTGAGGTTCTGTGAAAGGAAGGCCCTGCGGGGGCGCTGGTATGGTATCCTAAAACCCTCACGAAAGCCTTGAAGGATAGCAGCCGCATGGTCAAGTGGGCGATATCTCTGGAGGAGGCTGGCCAGCCAGTCAAGCCTGACCGGACTGGGGCTCTTTCACAAAAAGGGGCAGCTGGCTTGTTCCTGTCTCGGTTGTTCCTATTCCTACTGGGGTGGGTGCAGGCATGTGTGGCATGCGTGCCACCACATTTGCCACAAGCATGGTGATACTTACAAGAGGAGCGTGCACAAGAGCCCTTGGCACTAAATTTGAAGCAAACTTGGGTGGGTCAAACACCCTGCCCCGTGCTGTTGCGGGGGGTAGCCAGCTCGTCTTCCTCCATCAAATGACTGCTATCAGTCCTCTGTCCAGTGCCGGTCTTCTGTGTGGCATGGAACCAGAGGTCGGGCACCTCCCGGTCCCAAGGCAGGGAGTTATCAAAAGCCACCCTCATCCTAAAGGACTCGTCATACTTTTGCCAGGCATCCCCTTTCACTTCAAAGTGTGCCATGGCAATTAAGTCAATGTATTTAATCAATGCAGTGGCCCTGCCTGGTTCCTTCTGGATGACTATAGATGTGTAGGTCAAGAAGGCATAAAGCCAGGAGCTGAAACATGGTCCCCCCACCGCAGGCTAGACCGGTTAAAGGAGCAGAAGGCCCCAGAGATCCAGGGAACCACTGAGCGGGGAAACCAGACCTCCACTCCCTGCCACCGCTGTTAGTGTGTTCACCTGTGACGACCCGGTAGTGGCCCCAGCAGGTTGGGCGATTGCATCCCAAACTTGGGTGCACAGTGCTGGGGGACCCAACCCGACAGGCACTACCGAGGGGATTAGGGTGGCTAACCCCTCATGACCCGGTGTGGGTGCGTTTACCAAAGACTCACCCCTGCCATCCAGTTGGGTCCCAAGGGCCGAAGTGCCTGAGCTGGAATCCTGCATCAACAGGCCGCTGTGATCCAAGGCAGCTTCCTGTAATTCTGCGGGGCCCGGCAAGGCCCCCAAGGCAGCAGAGGGTCCCGGTCTGTGGCTTGCTCCGAAGGCGGCTTCCCATTGCGCATCCATCCGATCCAAATGCTCTAAAAGGGCAGAAAAGGATTGAGCAGACATGCCAGGTTCTGGGCACCTTGATGCCCGGGGATCGGTAGTACACCGCCTCTGTGGGGTTGGCACTACCTCCCTTGCCTCCCTGGCCCGAACCGAAGGGGCCAGTGTCATACGCGGGCGTGACCAAGTGGGTCCCTGGGTGGAAGCTTTCCATTTGGGGGCCATGCTGACTTGGCCTGCCCCAACCAAAAACAATACCAGGTCAGGCCTAGCCTGCCTTCGGGGTACTCCCTAGTGAGCAAGCCCCAGGCCACCCAAGCCTCCTGGCTGGGGGGTCTTAAGCTGACCTGAAAGGGGAATTAAGCTAAAAAAATATGTTAAACTACCCATCTAATCACCCCCACCCTGGCAATAAGGGAGGGCTAATCCTGTACCCCTGTATAACCCCCATAGTGAGGCCTAAGGCCTGATGTCCCCAATACAAGGGGGGTGCCCTATTAATCCCCTGCAAGGCTACAACCCCAAAATAGGCCCCCGCTAAAAAAGGGGTGTGTGGGAGGGGAACCAAGGGGGGGTATCCAGGGGGGGTGCTCCCCCACCTACAACTAGCAAGAGACAGTAGGCCAAAGGCCTACTCCTCTTGGACAGTAGTGAGAATAGAGGCCTAAAGGCCTCTTACGCAGAGAAAATCAACCTGATAGGCCTCGCCACATGGTCCAAATCTTCAGCGAAAAGAGCGACGTCTGTTCACTTCGGAGATTCACCAAGCAAGGAGGAGGTCCTGTTCATGCATTTCCTGGATTAACGGTCTTGGCTCAGCTCTTTTTTCCTAGCTGCTGAGTCTGCACTCCTTGCTTTTTTCCTCTTTCCTCCTTCCTGGCCTTGGACAAGCTTCCCTCTCTCCAGCCCAGCTCCCCTCCAGCCTCACATGGCTATCGCCTGCCTGAGGTGCAAGCAGAATGCGTGGATGGAAGCAGCACTGGCAGCATTTATGCTTCTGGCAGCACCCGTTCACCTAGCTACCCAGCCTGAGACCGGGGGGGGGGGCAATCCAGGAAGGAGAGCACGGGAAACGTGAAGCAAATTGTCACCCCAGTGAGCAACACTGGTAAGGTTATAGGTTGAGGCCTTAACAGCTCACTTAAACTATGATGATCGTCCAAGTCACTCCCACCTGCTCATATGGCCAGCAAGCCACTCCTACTCTGTCACATGACCATTAAGCCACACCCACAAAATAAGGTATGCACAGTGTGGCAGTAAAAATTTTGGCTGCCCATTACTGGGGGAGGGGAGTATAGCAAGATGTCTTTGATGATGTTTCACTTCTTATTCAAGAAGCTTCTTCAGTTCTTCATCCATGAACTCAAGAAGCTTCTTGGAAGTGAAATTTCTTTAAGTGTAAACAAAGGAAGTTTAAGTCGGCTTTTAAAAAAAGCACCTTTGGAATTTGATTGGGATATTGTTGGGTTCTTGATTGTTAATATGATGTTAATCTAAGTCTTGATCTCTCTTTATTTTTGGATAAGGAAAAATAAATGGTTTGAAGTAGGAGTGAAAGAATCCACTTATGCCAGAGTGTAAAACACTTTAATCAACAGAAGTGGAGGCCTCAGACAAAACCTGTCTCCCATTTTTCACTTTGCTCTTTCATCAGTCTCCATGATAAACATTAAGACCACTGCACAGATTTATTAGCACTCAAAAGTGCTAATAAACCTTGCCGGGGGGGGGGGGGGTTGAGGGTGTACGTGTTTGTGTGTGTGTTCCCCATTAGCAACTTGCTCAGACTGAAGAAGCTACTTTGATAAGAGTGAAAGTTTTCAAAGCAACAAGAAAAGAAGCCCAGTTGCCATGACTCAACTTCCAGATCTTTGGGGTATTTAAAATAAAGAGAAAAAAATATTCAATGTTGATGTTTTATTGAAGAGTAGCCCCACCTTGTGGATTGCACTATACAGTGATACCTCTGCTTAAGAACTTAATTCGTTCCGTGACCATGTTCTTAAGTAGAAAAGTTTGTAAGTAGAAGCAATTTTTCCCATAGGAATCAATGTAAAAGCAAATAATGCGTGCACACCCATTAGGAAAGAAATAAAAGCTCGGAATTTGGGTGGGAGGAGGAAGAAGAGGAGGAGGACAATCACTGCCAAAGGAAGAAGATGAGGTGAGGGGAATAAAAAAAATCCAAAACTTTAAGGCTTAAAAAAAAAGAGGGACTGAGGCAGTGAGGAGGAGCACACACCTCCAATACACCCGGTGCGAGGCTGCCTCCCTTACACTGCATCAGAGAGAGACACCCAGGCAGGCGAGAGGGGAGAACCTCCCGCTCCTTTGACTGAAAGACGGCTGCTGCTGCTACCTGCTTCCTCTTCCTTCCCTGCTGAAGGGCTCCCCTCTCCTCTCGCTTTGTAGCCGGCACCTTTCTTTCACTGTGGTGACTCCTCGGTTTGGCTGAAGCCGAGTTGATCCAGCCATGGTGAAGCACTCCCTTTTGCCTTTCTGCACCCAGACACTCCAGGAGGCAATCTCGCACTGGGTGTATGGGAGGCAGCGCAAGGGAGTCACCACAGTGAAGTGGTTTATTCTCTCTCCAAGCACCCAGAGAAAATAAAATGCTTTGTTTGCTCTGGACTGCCAAAGCCTCCTTAAGCGCCACCGAAAGCCTCCTCTGGCATCCCAGAAAAGCCTGAGATGGCCGGGATTAAAGGGGGAATGACAGGAAACTGGCCAGGCCTTCATGCCGCTGTCAAATTTCCTGGGAAATTTTTCCGGGCTCAGGTTCTTAAGTAGAAAATGGTTCTTGAGAAGAGGCAAAAAAAGTCCTTATCTAGAAAAGTTCTTAAGTAGAGGCATTCTTAGGTAGAGGTACCACTGTATTTATCTCTTGAAAAGTTCTAACTTGCACAGGGAAAAGTCTAACATGCTCACCAAGGTCAATGGTAGTCATTGGATCAATAGGAGCTGTTTCAGTCTCAAGAATGAAAAGAAAAATATTACCAGTATTGATACACCATTAAACAATGATACCACCCTTGAACTGCAATAATCCAAACCCTTATATAAGGTAAATCTGGACACAGATGATCCTAACTCACTCACAGTAGTCAATGGCTCAGTCAGGGTTTGTTCCAGTGTTTAAAATAAAGATAATTTTTTTTTGCATGGTGCTCTATTTTTAAAGAGTTGTCCCCAAAGTGGATTGCAATAAGCCAGTCCTTTAAATGATTTAAATCTGGATGCCAAAAAAACCTTAAATCGTTCACCTGGTATGGTGAGGATCATCAAATCATCAGGAATAATTCTTTTGATTGCTAGAACAAGGGAAAAAGATATGGACAATGTTGAAGGACCGGTGAAGAGTGGCCCCACCACTTGGATTCTAATAGGCCGATTTCAAGAGATTTCATGAGTTTAAAACCTGGATGCAGAAAAAAGCTAAATCATTTCCCAGGGATAGTGGTGGGCTCTGGATCAGTGGTTATTGTTAGGGTATTTAGAATAAAGAGAAGAATTATTTCCATGGTGGTTTATTTTTAAAGAATGGTCTCAAGAGTGGATTGCAATTAGCGAATGATTGAAATCTGGATGCAAAAACAAAACAAAACAAAACCCCAAAACCTTAAATCACTCACTGAGTACAGCGGCAATCTTTGAATTAATAGGAGTTATTGATATTTCTAGAATGAAGAGGAAAGATTTTGACAATGAAAAGATTTTGACAATGTTGACAGGCTATTAAAGTGTGGCCCCATCCCATGGCTTGTAATAAGCCAACCTCTTGAAATGTTTAAACCTGGATGCAGAAACCTTCAGTAGCTAAATGGTGCACTATTATTAAAGAATGATCCCAAGATTGTATTATTATTATTATTATTATTATTATTATTATTATTATTATTAATTAGATTTGTATGCCACCCCTCTCCGCAGACTCAGATTGGATTAAGCAAATCCCTTGAATAATTAAAATTTGAATGCAAAAAAAACCTCTCACCCTAAACCACTCACCAGGTGCAGGAACTATCACTGACTTAAAAGGAGTCAGAATGAAGGGAAAAGATATTGACAATATTGATACACTCTTAAAGAGTGGTCCCATCCCATGGCTTGTAATAAGCCAACCTCTCGAAACATTTAATAAATCTATTGAAAGGTTTAAATCTGGATGCAACCCCCACCCTCAAATCAGTCACTAGGTACAGGATCAATTACTGACTACACAGGCATTTTTGGCACTTCTAGAATGAAGGGAAAATATATTGACAATGTAGATATCCTATTAAAGAGTGGCCCCCACCCCATGGCTTGTAATAAGCCAACCTCTTGAAATGTTTAAACCTAGATGCAGAAAATGGTAAATCATTCACCGGGGATAGGTGTGGTCTTTGGAACAGCAGTTGTTTTTTCAGTAGCTAGAATAAAGAGGAGAGTTATTAACATGGTGTTAAAACATGGTATTAAAAAATGATCCCAAGATTAGATTGCATTAAGCAAATCACTTGAATAATTAAAATCTGGATGCAACCCCCCCCTCCCCAATCACTCACCAGGTGCAGGGACAATCACTGACTTAAAAGGAGGTTTTGGTATTTCTAGAATGAAGGGGTAAGATATTGACAATATTGATATGTTCTCAAAGAGTGGTCCCATCCCATGGCTTGTAATAAGCCAACATCTTGAAACATTTAATAAATCCATTGAAAAGTTTAAATCTGGATGCAAAACACCACCGTCTTAAATCACTCACTAGGTCCTGGGACAATCTCTGACTGCACAGGAATCTTTGGTACTTCTAGAATGAAGGGAAAAATATTGACAATGTTTATTTATTTATTATTTATTTGTTTTGTCAAGTACATATTGGTAGTATACAGAGATATAATAATACTGTTGATATGTTCTTAAAGAGTGGTCACATTCCATGGCTTGTAATAAGCCTACCTCTTAAAAAAAAATCAATAAATCCATTGAAAGGTTTAAATCTGGATGCAAAAAAAAAGCTTAAGTCACTCACCAAGTGGAATGCCACCCCGTGTATTAACAGGAGTCATTGATATTTCTAGAATGAATGGGAAAAAATACAATATTAAAGAGTGATCCCATCCCATAGGTAGTGATGCTTTCCCATGGTTAGTTAAGCAAGAGTGGTTGTAATAAATGTCATAAAGGACTGCCATATTTGTTGAATTTTATTTTAGTTGGATAATTTGAGCAGTGTGGGGGCCTAGTAGTGAAGATGTTCTGCTCCCGCTCAGAGGGATGAGAGTTCAAAACTAGGAAATGACAGATATTTCTCTCCTAGGATGCAAAGAAAAAAAAACTGCTGTGAACTTCATGTGGTTTCAGGAAGGGCATCCAGCTAGTAAACACTCATCTCCATCCAATCACCCCGACTTTACCCTGAAATAAGTGAATAGAGAATCATAATAGGGGAGTTTTAAGTGGACTCTGCCATAATGCGGGAATAATACTACGAAGAAGAAGAAAAAATTCTATTTTATGATTTTATATACAATAATTATCTCATTGTCTGATTCAAATTTGCTTCCACAAAATCCTAAATCACTCATTAGAGTGGGTGATCAACAGTGCTATATCACCAGGAAATGTTGCAACAACTAGAAAAAGGAGATGATGCAATGCTGAACAATGGTTCAATTTCTTCGTTTTATGCCATTAGTTACTTGAATAATTCAACTCTGTAAACTCAAAATGCCAAACCACTCAGAAATGCCTGGTCGGCGGTTTAAACCGCCGGCCGAAATTGTCCCCAGAGCCAGGGGATGCTGCTGCGAGCTCTTCAGAGCTCCGAACTTTCGCTTTCCGGTGAAACCGGAAGTTTGGCTTTTGGCAGCGCGCCAAGGTGGCACGCTGCATGCAGGGCTTGGGGAAGGTCCGGATCGCCCTATTTAAGGGCGGTCCGAGCAGGACCTCCTCCTTGCCCTGCTGGATTCCAAAGTGAACAGACGTCAGTCTGTTCGCTGAAGATTGGAGCACGTGGTGAGGCCTATCGAGGCCTCTAACAGGTTTTTTGCTGCATCAGAGGCCTTGGGCCTCTGACTTGTGGGGGTTTAGGCCCGGGGTGGTAGGCCTTACAGGCCTACTACCTCTCGGTAGAAGTTAGGTGGGTGGGGGATCTCCTCTAGGGGTAGTGCCCAAAAAGGCTCAGGGCGAATACCGTTTGATCCACCATCTCTCCTTTCCCCGGGGCGAGTTGGTTAATGACTTTATCCCCGAGGACCTTTGTTCAGTACGGTACGTGTCCTTTGACACGGCCGTATCCATGGTACGGGCATGCGGTGTAGGGGCATTGATGGGCAAGAGTGACATTAAGTCAGCTTTTAGGCTCCTGCCCATACACCCAGACGACTTCGATCTCCTGGGCTTCCAGTTCGAGGGAGGTTACTACTTGGATCGAACCCTCCCCATGGGATGTTCGCTCAGGGGTCGAACGGGATCCAAGTCAGTCATACACAATTTGGATGACTTCCGGGTAGCTGGCCTGGCGGGCACGCCACAATGCCAGGCATTGATGATGGCATTTGACACGTTACGTTCCCATTTAGGGGTACCCTTAGTTCCCGAGAAGACAGAGGTACCATCGTCTAGGATTTCTTTCCTGGGGATAGAGCTAGACACTACCACACAGCCTTGTAGACTGCCAGTAGACAAATTAGACAGGATACAACTCATACTGGATGAGGTGTCACGCCTTAAGAAGGTAACTCTCAGGCAACTTCAGGAGATTACAGGGCTACTCAACTTTGCTTTCCAGGTGGTCACACCTGGCAGGACATTTTTATGCAGACTGTACACGTCCATGCAGGGTCTGAGCTCGCCCCACCACCGGGTGCGGCTCAGTGCAGGAGCTAGGGAAGACTTGCATATTTGCCAGACATTCCTGACCCAGTTCAATGGGGTTTCATTTTGGCGGCAAGATTTGCTTCTCCAAGCAGACTTGCAATTACACTCTGACGCATTGGGTTCCCTCGGCTTTGGGGTGATACTCAGCGACATATGGTGTCATTCCACATGGTCTGCTGACTGGGCAGCAGCTGGTATTTGCAGGGATCTGTCCACTTTTTGTGTGACAATCTGGCTGTTGTCCACGTGGTTAACTCCTTATCATCTAGGAGCGAAGAGGTGATGAGCCTGGTTCGCTTCTTTGTGAGCAGAGCTTTGGCTCTAAATGGCCTGTTTTCAGCACGCCCTGTTCCAGGTTTGGAGAATGGCGCCACTGATGCTCTATCCCGTGGACAACTAACCAGATTCCGGGCATTGGCGCCCAGGGTACGGAGCCTCCCAGACAACATGCCACAGCGGTTATGGAGCCTGGCGGGACTACCGAGCCCTGGAGGCAAGAAGTAGATCGGGCCATAGGGCTATCTGTAGCCCCAAGTACTTGGGATTATTATTATTATTATTATTATTATTATTATTATTATTATTATTATTATTATTAATTAGATTTGTATGCCGCCCCTCTCCGAAGACTCGGGGTGGCTCACAACAGTAATACAAAAGCAATATAACAGTGAGACAAATCTAATATTAAAATAAAACATATATAAAACCCCAACAATTTAAAACCATAGCACACATACATACCAAACATAAAATATAAAAGCCTGGGGGAGGATGTCTCAGTTCCCCCATGCCTGGCGATAAAAGTGGGTCTTGAGTAATTTGCGAAAGACAAGGAGGGTGGGAGCAGTTCTAATCTCCGGGGGGAGTTGATTCCAGAGGGCTGGGGCCGCCACAGAGTAGGCTCTTCCTCTGGGGCCCGCCAGACGACATTGTTTAGTCGACGGGACCCGGAGAAGGCCAACTCTGTGGGACCTTATTGGCCGCTGGGATTCATGTGGTAGAAGGCAGTTCCGGATGTATTCTGGTCCAATGCCATGTAGGGCTTTAAAGGTCATTACCAACACTTTGAATTATGACCGGAAACCAATCGGCAGCCACTGCAGGTCACGGAGTGTTGCAGAAACGTGGGCAAATCTAGGGAGCCCCACGATGGCTCTCACGGCCACGTTCTGCATGATCTGAAGTTTCCAAACACTTTTCAAGGGTAGCCCCATGTAGAGAGTGTTGCAGTAATCAAACCTCGAGGTGATGAGGGCATGAGTGACTGTGAGCAATGACTCCAGGTCCAGGTAGGGTTGCAACTGGTGCACCAGGCGAACCTGGGCAAACGCCCTCCTCGCCAAAGTCGAAAGATGATGTTCCAATGTCAGCTGTGGATTGAGGAGGACGCCCAAGTTGCGAACCCTCTCTGAGGGGGTCAATAGTTCCCCCCCAGGTAATGGACGGACAGATGGAATTGTCCTTGGGAGGCAAGACCCACAGCCACTCCGTCTTGTCTGGGTTGAGTTTGAGTTTGTTGATACCCATCCATAGCAGCAGGGAAAGGACCGATCCCTGAGGCACCCCACAAGGGAGAAACCTAGAGGTCGACCTCTGACCCCCCACTAACACCAACTGTGACCGACCAGAGAGGTAGGAGGAGAACCACTGGAGAACAGTGCCTCCCACTCATAGCCCCTCCAATCGGCACAGAAGGATACCATGGTCAATGGTATCGAAAACCGCTGAGAGATCAAGAAGCACCAGGACAGAGGACAAGCCTCTGTCCCGGGCCTGCCAGAGATCATCCATCAATGCGACCAAAGCAGTTTCTGTGCTGTAACCGGGCCTGAAACCCGACTGTTGAGGCCCTAGATAATTGGCTTCTTCCAAGGACCACTGGAATTGGAGCGCCACCACCTTCTCAACAACCTTCCCCATAAAGGGAAGGTTGGAGACTGGATGGTAGTTATTAAGCACGGCTGAGTCTAGGGAATGCTTCTTGAGGAGGGGGCACACAAGTGCCTCCTTATAAGGAGCCAGGAAGGACCCCCTCCCCAAGGAGGCATTGACAATCTCCTGGACCCAGCTCCGTGTCACCTCTCGACTGGCCGAAACCAACCAAGAGGGACACGGATCCAATAAACAGGTGGCAGAACTCACAGCTCCAATGGCGTTGTCCACTTCATCAGGTGTCACCAAGTCAAACTCCTCCCAGACAGATGGACAAAGACGTTTAGCCCCAGTCGCCTCGACTGACTCATTGTCAGCTGATACTGCTATGCAATTGGAGTCGAGTTCTGCTCGGATCCGAGCAACTTTATCAGCGAAAAACGAGTTAAATTCCTCGGCACTGCCCTGCAAGGGTTCCCCAACTCCCCCCTGATTTAGAAGGGAGCAGGTCACCCTAAATAGAGCAGCCGGGTGGGATTCCTCTGATGCAATCAAGGCGGCATGGTACGCGCATCTTGCCGCCTTGAGCGCCACTTTTTAAGTCTTAATAAAATCTCTTACAAATGTTTGATCGGATTCAGACTTACTCTTCCTCCATCGCTCTCTAGACGTCTCTTCTGGCGTTTCAACTCCCGGAGCTCCTCGTTGAACCATGGGGCTCTATGGGGTCTAGTGCCACAGAGAGGTTGCAGTGGCACAATTCGGTCAAGAGTCTCCGCTGCAGCCTTGTTCCAAGCCTCAGCAAGAGATTCTGCTGAGCTGTGGACGAGCGAATCTGGTAAAACCCCAAGCGCCTTCTGAAAGCCCTCAGGGTCCATCAGGCGTCTGGAGTGGAACCTCCTAATCGGTTCCGCCTCCCTGTGGGGGAGGATTGGAGCCAGGAAGTTAAGCCGCAGTAGAAAATGGTCTGACCATGACAAAGGCAATGCTTCTAAGCCCCTTAGTCTCAGACCACTATTCAATTGCTCCGAGAGAAATACCATGTCGGGTGTGTGTCCACCCTCGTGAGTCGGACCCTGAACTACTTGAGTCAGGTCTATGGCTGTCATGGTGGCCATGAACTCCTGTGTTAATCCTGAGGAACTGCCAAGCGACGGCAGATTGAAGTCCCCCAGGACAATGAGTCCGGGGAACTCCACCGCCAATCCGGCCACCTCTTCGAGCAGCACAGGCAGGGCTGTTGACACGCAGCTAGGAAGCAGGTATGTGAGTAAGAAGCCCATCTGAACCCCTAAGTCCAACTTCACAAGGAGTGACTCACAACCCGCGATCTCAGGAGCAACGAGTCTACGCAGATGGAGGCTCTCCCTGGCTACAATATCCACTCATCCCCCCCTTCCCTGGGGTCGAGGCTGGTGCCATATCTAAAACCCGGCTGGACATATTTCCGAGAGGCGCACCCCTCCCTCTGGGCCCAGCCAGGTTTCAGTAACACATGCCAGATCGGCCTCCTCATCCAGGATCAAATCCCGGATGAGGAGAGCTTTATTCACAACCGATCTGGCATTGAGTAGCAGCAGCTTGAGCCCAGGGCCCAGATTACACTCGTCACCAGGATCCCGGGTTGAGCTCACGGGGCCGGAACAAGGGATCGCTTTTAGGCAGCGATCTCTTTTTCCTCCAGAATGGCTTGCCCCGTGACTCCCGCCATATCTACCTCTCCCCAGCACAACTGGAATATTCTGGCCCTCTGTCACCCCAGAGATCGATATCCCCATCCCTCCCATCTCTCTACCGCCAGGTTAGTTGGTTATCCACCTTGGGGGCAATGATCTTGGAGTTTTAAAGGGTGTGGCAGTGAGCTGTCAAGCCCACGGTGACCTCTGGGCCATCGCTTCTGCTTTTCCAGACACGCGTATTGTGTGGTCCGAGATTCTGCCCAGACTGGTCTGGCAGAATGTGATATCCCCTAAGGCTGTCAACAAAGCCAGGTTACGTATTAACCAGGCTGTTGGCAAGGTGGTTAGGGAATTGGGAGGTTATGTAGTGAAACATCCCATGATAACATTTTCAATGCCCTGGCTCTACTGAGCCGACGACATCCACCTCTCAGATGAGGGGAATGCCATTTTCCTGTCGGACCTGCTCCAGGACTTAATACAGGAGGGTGGGGGGAGTTGGGGGGCCAAGATTGAGATCTGACCCCCCTCTGTGGCAGGTTAGGGGCAGAAATGGGCAGTAGTAGCGACTGCGCATGCTCCTTTGGGCATCTTTTAAAAGGATGATGGACCGCCTCTCTCCAGGAACTATAGGTTTTACAACTTCGGGGATTGGAGAGAGGATGCCCATGGGACTCACCGGATCCAATTCCCCTTGGGGATAGGAGGGTGAGCTCCTCCCACACGCCAGGGGGTGTGTCGTTGATCCAGGTGAAGGTGGATACCTTCACCTGGTTCAGCAAGGAGTTTTTGCCCAATGTTGCCCAGGAAGGTTCTGGCAGGAATTTCCGCCCCGTTAGTTTTTGGCCTCTGCAAGTCCTTTGTTTATAGTTGAATTTAAATATTTCAATTTACGTTTTTAAAGTTACGTTATTTAAATTTATGTTAATTTAATAAAAGTGACCCATTATTTAACCCATACACTGTCTCAGCGTCTTTCCTCCGCTTCTGGGGCAAGTACTGGTAGTCAAATCTGAGAGTGCTATATATTTAATAAACACAGAGGATATAAAAAAAACTTTGCAACATGCTACAGAACATAATTTCTTGGATAGTGAATTATAACTGGTATCTAAGAAGTTCCAAATTGCTCGAGATCAAAGCATTTTTTCAAAACCCATATTGGCCAAATACCTCCCACCCTTCATGCTAATATCATCTGCAGTAGATGCCCTTGTGATCTCACCAGTGACTTGGATTAAGATGTTTATAAGGAAGTGCAGTAATTATTTAACTTATTCCTGGTTCATTTCAAGAAGCTCCCATATTGTCTTGCTTGGAATATAAATACACCAATTACTTATAAGGTGAGGACTGCTTATAAAGGCAAATTTGGTTTACTTTTCTTTCAAATTGTTTCACCCCTAGTTTATAGGAATATGATGTCTTAACAATTTCTTTTATTGAATAGTTTTGAATTGAACAATATTTGATTACATTTCATAAACTCATCCAAGCAGATCTTACAATGAAATACTTTTCTTTGCTTCTCTTTTTAAAATGCCAAAACTCAAAATCCCATAATAGTAAATTCATATAGCAATAGCACTTAGACTTATATACCACTTCACAGTGCCTTTCTAAGTGGTTTACAGAGGGAGCATATTGCCCCCAACAATTTGGATCCTCATTTTACCGACTTCAAAAGGATGGAATAGAATAGAATAGAATAGAATGGAATGGAATAGAATACAGAATAGAATAGAATAGAATAGTTGGAAGGGACCTTGGAGGTCTTCGAGTCTAACCCCCTGCTTAGGCAAGAGATCCTTTATCATTTCAATCTCTTCTTAAAAACTTCCAGTATTGGAGCATTCACAACTTCTGGAGACAAATTGGTTGATTAATTGTTCTAACAGTCAGGACATTTCTCCTTAGTTCTAAGCTGGTTATCTCCTTGATTTAGTTTCCACCCATTGCTTTGTGTCCTGCCTTAGGTGCATTGGAGAATAGCTTCACTCCCTCTTATTTGTGGCAAACCCTGAGATATTGAAACACTGTCACCACTAGTCCTTCTTTTTATTAAATTAGACATACCCAATTCCAGCAACTGTTCTTTATCTGTTTTAGCCTCCAGTCCCCTAATCATGTTTGTTGCTCTTCTCTGCACTTTTTTTTACATCCTGGGGGTTAAAATTGGATTCCAAGTGTGGCCTTGTCAAGGCATTATGAAGTAGTATTAACATTTTATATTATCTTGATTCTGTCCCTCTGTTTGTGAAGCCTAGAGGGATATAATTGAGCTTGGAGCTGGCAAAATTCAAAGTGTGAAACTGTTTGATCCTCAATAATCTAAAATTTTCTGTTATAAAAAAGTCAGAGTTTGATTACTGTATTATGGTCTGTGACTCGTTCAAGAAACAAGCTCACATCAATGGCAAATAGATCAAGCCTAGAGGGATAGAATTGAGCTTTGAGCTGGTGAAATTCAAACTGTGGAAACTGCTGACAATTGGCAGTCAGCAGAATTAGCCTGCAATTCTCCATTGTAACCACTGCACCATCATGGCTCTTACATATAAGAAGAGATCGACTAGATCACTCCTAAAATCCATTTAGCTTTCCTTCCACTCCGTGCAGCATATCCAGCTAATCTCTGAAATCCCCATGATTGGATCAGGGAATTACATCAAATTAACCCCAAGAATGAGAATGGATATGGAATTATGAGAAGATACCAACTTACCTCCTAATACCAACATATACATAAGTATATAAATTCCAGTTATCTTCATCATCAGGAGTACGTTGCGGGTGCCCAGTAATTCAGACTGAAGGAATCAAGGATAGTGCAGAACACATGCCAACTGTCCTGTGTTAAATAACCAAAAGAACCGCCTATGGGAGGAGATAAAGAATGGGGAGAATAATGGTTTACGTAATTAAAGATAAGTTCAATTAAATCAGAGCATAGGATTTGCAGGCACTAAGCCAAGCATGAAATCAACTATGGTAGGGTTTTCTTCCCTTCAGAAAAGGGACCACATTCAGGAAGTGATTTTTTTTTTTAAATTAAATTGTTGCCTCTGAAAAGTTATTTTTTTCTTCTTTATCTATATAAGAAAATCTGGTGGAGCCAATCTCCATATCCCCAGGTATGCTTAAAAATATTACTATCAGAAGAGGAATGTGCATACATACCTACAGGTTGACATGGTTTGCAAACTTTTTGATCCTCGATAATTTCAAATTTCTATTATAAAAAAGTCTGTATTATAGTCTGTGACCAGATCAGAGTATAATACATAAACTGAGATTTCAAGTTCTCATATATATTCAAATAAAATTAATTGAAAGGCTATTTTAGGGGTTGGGGGAGAGATGTTCCTTATCTCATCATTTTGTTGTAATCAATTCTGAAATGACAGCAGAGGCAATACTAAAACTATCCTGAGCAGAAGAAATTGTGGTGCTTACGAAGAAGGCACTTATTTATTTTTATTTATTTTATTCATTTTGTCAAGCACTTCCTGCTCCTTAAAATTAAAATGGGAAGCAGAGTCATTTGATTCAACAAAATCAATAGTGAAGCAAATAATATAATCAGATGGAAAGCTCTATTGTGGTTACTAAAATGGATGATATTGGGACAACAGCCCTTGATACATTACTAAATTAAAGGAGTAGCAAACTGTTAAAAACTATGTTTGAATCTATTCAGAGGCACTGTCTGAATTTAAGATTCATAGGCTTTGAAGAAGCTGCAGAAAGAAAAGAAGAACTCTAAAATCATTATGCAGTTAGCATTTTTTAGTGATCACAATTGGAACGGTCAACTCGGTCATTACCCACAGTTGTTTCTAAGTGAAATCACGACTGTTCTCATAATCTTATTTATTTTGTTTTACACACTTTGTAAGTTGTAATGTAACATTTGGTTATAAAGTAATTACTTCATCACTGTTGCAACAATATATAAATGAGGTTGTCAGCAAACAAAGACTATAATTACAAATTGTTTTGCTTTTATGTATTTTATCTTTACTTATGTACTATAACTTTTTAAACTTACTATTCTATTTTTAAAGTTTTTTATTAAGCATAAAAATGTCAAAGATCTAAAGCCAGGAACATAATTGTTATAGTTATAACAATTGCTCAATTTGTGGATTGGTATGATATTTGAAAAATTTAAGATTCGCATAAGGGATACTACTTATAATTCTAGGGGCACTAGATATATTCAAAAATTAATTACTTTCCAGAATTTTTCCTGAATAAGTGTGGTAAAGAAGCATCAGTCTGCAGGAAACTACTGGTTATACTTTAGTTTTATGGAACTTTAGATGTTATTATTTCTATTCTTAACCTGAAACTTGGATTTAGACCATTATTCAAAATAAATTATTATTCACAAAAATCAATATCGAATTGGTGGAATGCTATAAAACTTGCATTCAGTGGCAATGTATTAATGGATTGTTTTTACTGAAAAAACGTAAAATTTCAAATTGGATTTATTGGCATCAAACATTTAATCTTCTCTGGGGTAAAAAAAAATCCCTAATAAATATAATTTTGAAAAATCCATAAATTATGGAATAAAAATTAAGGGAGATTTTTAAGAAACCAGTAAAATTTCAATAAGTATTGAATATAAAAAATAAATCTGCTAATTAAAATTTGGAAACTCAGAAAGGAATAATGTAAAAGCTTGGTTCATTCACAACTGATAATAACTGGATGAAAAATACTCAAAGTACACCTTCTAGGATTTGCTATTTTTTGCCCCTTTTTTAAAAAAAAATAACTCAGGTAATTCAATTACACTGAACTTTAATAATAGTCTGTTTTAACTTTCCATATGAGTCGTTTGATAATTCAGTTAATAGACTCCTTTAAACAATGTTTAAGGAAATTCTTGGAGAAGACTTTACTTGTGATGGTGTTAAAAATAATTTATAATTTTTTTCAGATACTACATTTTTTCGGTGATGTGAAAATTAGAATAGTTTTAAACTTCTTAATGCTTTGAGACATATTAATTATCACGAATTCCAGTGACCGATAAGGTCCCACAGAGTTGGCCTTCTCTGGGTCCCGTCAACCAAACAATGTCATTTGGCGGGCCCCAAGGGAAGAGCCTTCTCTGTGGCGGCCCCGGCCCTCTGTAATCAACTCCCTCCAGAGATTAGAACGGCCCCCACCCTCCTTGTCTTTCGCAAATTACTGAAGACCTACCTATATCGGCAGGCATGGGGGAACTGAGACATCTCCCCCAGGTTTTTACATTTTTTTTTGTTTGGTATGTATGTGTTGTATGATTTTAATCTTGGCGTTTTTATATATCTTTTTATTATTAGATTTGTTTCAATGTTACACTGTTTTTATTATTGTTGTGAGTCGCCCTGAGTCTTCGGAGAGGGGCGGCATACAAATCTAATAATTTATTATTATTATTATTAGTCTGAAAGCTTTCTAAAATTTAATGCAAATTACACTCTAGAGTCCTGTTTTCTTTGTACAAGTTTCGCTTAATTAATTGCAAAGAGATTAAAATTATGACAGACACATACGATGATATACAGGGTGCATTCCAAAAGTAATGCATTTTTTTTAAAAAAAGTAATTCATTGAACAGATTTGCACAAACACTTGAAATTCTTTAAAGTATTGTCCTTGAGCCTCTACACATTTTTCCAGCAACTCTGCCATGACCGGTACACATTTTTTCCAGCAACTCTGCCATGACTAGTACGCACCCTGGAAGGCGTCTTCGGGGACCTCTCGCAAGATCTTCATCACAGCTGATTGGATCTCTTCTATGGATGAAAAACAGGTTCCTTTCAGGGCTGCCTTAAACCAAGGGAACAAAAAGAAGTCTGCTGGGGCGACGTCAGGACTATGGGGGGCAGTGTTGGCACGTGGTGTTTGGCCAGGAACTCACGAACTCATAGTGTGTTGTGGCAAGGTGCATTTTTCGTCCATAGAAGAGGTCCAATCAGCTGTGGCGAAGACCTTGAGAGAGGTCCCCGAAGATGCCTTCCAGGGCACGTACCGGTCATGGCAGAGTCACTGGAGAAAAATGTGTAGAGGCCCAAGGACAGTACTTTGAAGAATTTTAAGTGTTTGGGCAAATCTGTTCAATAAATTACTTTTCTAAAAAAAATGCATTACTGATGATTGAACCTGACTAGGTATTTGCAAGCAACAATCAATCTCAGAGACCCCCAAGGATTCTGAAGTTTAACATTGCGTTATATATATTTCCTTTTATTAGAAAGTAAAAATTAATAATAGATAAATTATTTATATTCCGCCCAGGGAGGGGCGGCATATAAATTCAACAAACAAACAAACAAACAAACAAACAAACAAACAAACAAACAAACAAATAATTGTATTTATTCAGATTAATTTGCTTTCACAGAAATATTATCAATATAGTTAAGATGGTTAAATGTTGCATTTTATGTAAATCATTTAGTGGTAAGGTGGATTGGAATCTTTGGAATCTTCATGTACTTTGATTTTCATTTTTTGAAAGTCTAATCTATAACTGTCATAGGCCATCATTAGAGTCAGTTCTTTGAATTCACAAGAAATATCCTTAGTGTGGATTGTCCTCTCTCCCACTGTTTTTTCTGCTTATCGAACAATCAGCAATAGCTTTAAGAAGCAGAGGGAAATCAAAGTAACAGGAAAAAATGAGTAAGATATATTGGTATGCATAGGATACTATTTATATAATACCTTTCAAGTAGTTTTAGAATATAGAGTCACAAAACTGCAAAAATTTTCTTGGTTAACAATTAATTTCAGATTATCAAACCACATGTTTTCCATATATTCAAGCACTCTTTTCTAAATCTATAGAAATAATTGCTCTTCCAAAAAATTAATTAATTAGGCATACCAATTACAAGGAACATTAATAATTTCCCCAAATAATAATGACTCTGTTTAGAAGACAATTATATAGACTATGAAGAGATCATACAAAACAGAAAATCCATTTTGGTTGTAAAATTATAGCCATTAAACTGCCTGCTGTATGCATGGATCTATTTTTATTTCAAAGTTTTCCTTGTAATGGTTTGTGAAAAATAAAACAATTCAAAAATTGGCAAGGCTGCAGTATTTTGATTTACAATACTTATCTCTTAATGAGGGAGAACTGAGTTTACAAATTCATAGTAAGTGAGGGAACCTTTATAAATACTAAATTTAAATTTGTAAACAATGCCACACTTTGTGTTCGGAGAGATTCATAGAGGCCTGAACCATTTAGAGTTTTTGAGGCTTCTTGGTATACTAAAATATAATAAGGTGCATTTTAACAACAAAAAGTTCTTTGCTCGATAAAAAGAGACATAATTCTAATAATTTACTGACTATATACTGACTCTGGGAATGATTCAGAAATATATTTATTGTTCATTGCGTTTCAATAATATGTATTTTGTTGGATATCTTACCATAAAAATACAATAAAGGGAGTACATATTTATTTGTACATGTGTTAACAGCAGATAGAATTGTATTTGCACAATAGTGGAAAAATGAAGAGATCCCTACAGAGGAAAATGTAATAAAAATAATAGACTGTGCAGCAATGGATAGATTAACACTTAAAATTAAGGAGAAGGAAGAAACTGAATACTTTTAAACATGGGATTTGTTTTCTCAAAGGCTAACTAGCAGAAACAGAAGTTACAAACGTAAAAGCACAAAAGAATGATTAATTACATAAGGAAAGTTTAATAAAATGGATGAGCAAATACTAATATCATTGCGTAATTATTAATGCTATGAATATTATTCTTATTATTGATTACTATTTCTTAAATTTAACTGTACCCAGACAACTCACTGTTTATTTAAACACTAAATAATTGGTTTAATAAAAAGAATAAAAACATGCAAGTTAAAATTCCAACCTTTTAAAAAAACACATAAATCAAATTTTAAATTATCTATAATTCCAGAAAGTTTCTTTTTCTTCCCTGTAACAATATACAAAAAATACTGTATCCTAAATTTAGAAACTAGCAGTTTTGTCAATTATATGCAATAAACTAATTTGGCATTCAAAAAATTAATAACATTTATTTTGTATATTATTTTCTTTTCTTAGGTAGCTCTCAACTTATTTTCAGATGTTTATTTTCTGAAATGTGGGGGAGTTCTGAGCAGTAATAAATAAAAATGGCAGCCAGACATTGAGAGTGAGTAGTATTCTGTTGGCATTATTTTTGGATGATTATCCATTGAGAAACTTTCTGTTCTTATGCTGTACCTCCAGTATCTTCTTCAAGATCACTTGATTGCTTCCATTTTCCAGTTAATCACTTGTGGTTCAACAGATTCACCCTTGCCAGACTTGTTCCATAAGAAGTTATTTAGTTTTCATCTTAAAATACAATGCCAAGGACTAATTGTGTACACTAAGACAAGGAAAACTAACATTTATTTTATCAAGCCAATAATTATGTTCAAGCTCTATTGTTCTATCATTCTTCCTGGGACACCAGATTAATAATCATTGTCACAGCCAGTTCTCAACTGCCAAATTGTTGATGCAACTGATTGCAGAAGAGAGATTTCAGTCACAGAAAAGTTCTGGCAGTCCCTCTCTAATTTCATGCAGTGTAGCTTTGTCCCTTGGTCATATTAATCAGGACACAACCTTATAATTAGTTATGTCAAGAAAAAGGCCATACGTTATGTATAGATCTCATGTCCTCTCTGCTCCACTCATTCCTCTCCCTGAATTTATCAGGGCAAAATATTTTATTTGTGATACCTGAAGAAGTTAGGCTCCATGGAAAATATGAAAATATGTTCTTCCTTACGCAAGACATGAAATAAATGTTTTTTATTTCAGTTAGACTAATCTTACTTAGAGAACTGTTGTGGCAATATTAGAATTGGGGAATGTCAGTATGTAATTGATTCTTTTGATAGCTAAATGCCCATTTTATTTTTCTATATGTGCTAGCACTGTACCCTCTGAGCTGCACGCCTGCACGCCCGCGCACCCCAAAACACCCCCTGCACACCCTTTTCCAAGGGCGCGCAAGGAGCTGCGGCCGCCCCCGCCCCTCCCAGCACCTCTGGCCCTCTCGTGCCCCTGGCTTCTCGCCGCTGCCCCCTGCCTGCCTGATCCACCTCTCTTTCTCCTCCGGTGTTTCCCGCCTTGGGGCGCGTCTCCTCCCACAGTGGGAATGCCCGCCCCACCCTTCTCCCAGTCCCTTTGCAGAGAGCGCTTTCATCCCGGGCTGTCAGCGAGGGGGCTGCAGGAGAGGCGGGGCAAGCATTCTTCTCACAGCAGAGGCGATCGAAGGTGATTTTCTGTGTTGGGCGTGCACGCTCCCCATCCCCCTGCTAGCCCGCCAAGAAGATTCAAAATAAGAAAAACCTTTGCCGACAAAGATTTTTCGTATTTTGAATGTTCCAGGCAGGCTGGCAGGGGGATGGGGAGCGCGTGCGCCTGACATTGAAAACCACCTTTGACGGCCTCCGCTGTGAGAAGAACAGAGAGAGAATGAGAGAGAGTGAGAGCAACAGACAGAGCAAGATAGAGAGAAAGTGAGAAAGAGAGAGAGAGAGAGAAAGAGGGGGAGAGAAAGAGAGATAGCAAGAGAGAGCGAACAAGAGAGAGAAAGAGTGAGAGGGAGAGAAAGAAAACGAGAGAAATAATGAGAGAGAGAGAAAGCAAGAGAGAGAGAGGTAAAGAAAACAAGAGAGAGAAAGTGAGAAAAAGAGAGAGAAGAGGGAGAGAGAGAGAGAGAGAAAGAAAGCAAGAAAGAGAGAGAAAGAAAGAGAGAGAAAGAGAGAGATGAGAGAGGAAGAGAGTGAGAGAGAATGAGAGAGAGGAAGAAACCAAGAGAGAGAGAGAGAGAAAGAAAGAAAGAAAGAAAGAAAGACAGAGAAGAGTGGAAGGAAGAGAGAGAGAAATGATAGAAAAAAGGGGAGAAAAAAGAGAAATGAGAAAATGATTGAGGCAGAGAATGACAGGAAAGAGAGAGAAACAGAGAGAGAAGTGACTCTTGATTTAAAGCATATGGTAAAAGCACTTAAATAATAAGAGAGAAAAAAAACCCAGCCCTCACCTGTTTTTATTAATAGTTATGTTTTTGGTTTTGCTGGTTGTTTTAGTCTTAATAGTAATGGATTTTGGTTTTTCTAAATTATTAATTTCTTTTAATAAAAAATAAGGGATTTTTTCCTTATTAATTAATTAATTAATTACTTTATATATACATACATACATACATACATACATACATACATACATACATACAGTGTTCCCTCTAATTTTTTTGGGGGGTGGGCGGAAAAGCCCCTTTGGGACTGGGCGGCACAGAAATGATAAATAAATAAACAAACAAACAAACAAAAAACCCACCCTGTTTTGCCTCAGAGAATTTCAAAATAAAATACTGTACTGTGTGTCTATAACAGTGAGCTCATAATAGGGCAACTCTATCAATATCAAAATGCCACTTAAATAGTTGAGCTAGTTTCAAACTAGATTTTGATTTTCTTTCTCTCTTCCTTACTCCCATTCTTTTTCTTTCTCTTTTCCTTCCTCTCTTTTTTCTATCTGTTTCTCTCTCTTCCTCTCTCTCTCCTTCCCTCTCACTCTTTCCCTCTCGGCTTCTAGGCAGGTTTGGAAAACTCTGAGTTGATGATGATTTTTAAGTGAGCGATTGCTCACTGCTCAGCTTAGAGGGAACTATGCATACATACATACATACATACATACATACATACATACATACATACATACATACATACATACATACTTCTATGTTGCCCAGTCCCAAGGGGACTGCCGCTCAGACACAATACTTTTCCGCCCACACCAAAAAAATATTAGAGGGAACATTGTGTGCTAGTACTTGGAGCCAGAGGGGTTTTCTACTGATGCAGTCCGGTATGGACATTCCAGTAGCAGCCTGCTGATGAAACAATTTAGGCATGCCATCTTTCCCAGACCATGTGTGCCACCATTTTTTTAATATATAATTTTCAGCTTGTAATGTCCTTTAGCACATTTGTGGAAGTAGAATCGGCACCTTTTTCCTGGTTTGGATGGCTTCACAGCGGTGTTTCAGCTTGAAATATCCTTCTGCACATGCACGGAAGTAGAATTGTGCAATGGGATGCATGGATGAGCATAGTAAGCGTGCACACGCAAAACATCGCAATTCTCATCAGTAGCAAAAGGTAAGTAAAATGAATCAGACAAGGAAATAATGTAGAGAAAAACTCTAGTTTATTGAGCTCTGTCAATTAGACAGACTGTCCGCACTTAGCTGTCAAAATATAAAGTGGAAATATACAGTCTTTAAATATTTATAGGGAACAGCTGACAGGAATCAACAACTTGACATAGTAACAAATTTCCTGCCATAAACAAGTAACAAATCAGGGCATAGTATGTATACAGTGAAAGTCTGCCATACTACATGAATATTTAACAGTAAGTGGAATCCCCCCTTGCTTGGAACCGTCATCCACTGTCATATTTTGCTACTCCCAGTTTTATAACTCAGTAAGAGTTACACTAGTCAGTTGGAGCTTTCTTGACCTCTTGGAAGGTTCTGGTCCCAGATAAAGAAACTGTGGGCCGCTCTCCCATTTGCAGTATTTGCCTTTCTAATGGTGAATCCAGCTAAGACCCACTCAATTCCTGCCCCTTGGAACCCACAACCAATGGCTACTTTGTCACCTTATAGTTTCCTTCTGGGCACACTTTTTCTTTTCATTTGGGAAGGCTCCCGTGTAATCCGTTTTTTTTGTTTTCACACTTCTTTCATAATCCTGAGTGAAAATACACTGAAAAAGAGGAGCAAGCTTATTTGTAAAGGTACATGGGATTGTATCCTTGCTCCATATTCAATTCCCTCTTCAGATTGGATACTCCCTTGGACACTTGAACAATGCTTTGCCGTTTTAATTACAGAATTACATTTAATTGTTTATTAGTCCTCTGGGTGCCTTTAGTTGACAGGCAAATTTGAAGGTCCTGGTGGAAGACAACCAGCATTTCCAGTTTAAAGCTATTGGGAATGTCAACCCGCCAGTTGCCTGGCTCAGTAGTGAGATGAGAGGCCCTGAGGTTAAGCACAGATCCTTCTGTGCAGATAGTCAGCCTGACCTTAGGAAATCCCCAATGCTGAGTGTGCTGTTCCACCAGCTGTGCACACAGCTCCATCACCACCAGCTGTGCACGTGGGATTCGGCTTCTGTGCATGTGCCTAACCCTAAATCTCGCCACCCCAGCCAGCAGCAACAGCCCTGGCCACTGGGTGGGCCCAGAGAGCATGGTGCTCATATGGCAGGCATGGGGTGCCTCTGCTGCTGCTGCTGCTAGGGCCGGATGGTGGCTGCGGGGCTGAGTCCTGCAAGGCACAGTGGTGGCAGTCAGTCCCAGCCAGGAGCTGCCAGTGGGAAGAAATCCTCCAGGAAGGCACCTGCCTGCTCACCCACCAGGCCCGCCCACCCGCCAAGGAGCTGCAGGAATCCAGGCAGGAGACTGGTGAGGCACTGCAGGAGCCTTGGCCACCCTTGGCTGGGCATAGGCAGCAGGAGGGCTGCAGGAAAGCAGAGCTGAGGTCCAGGGAGGGGCAGACACCGTGGCCATGTCCGAGGCACTTCGGGTCTGGGCTTCAGCCGGGGCACTTCGGGTCTGGGCTTCAGCAACAGTGGCAGCTGACCCAAGTTCTGCTATGCAGCGTTGCTCTCCCGCACTGCAGCAGGCATCTCTCGGAGCAGTGATGGGGCAGATGAGCAAGTTGTCCCATCGCCACAGTGAATGATGCCTGTTGCGGCACGCATGGCCGGTGCTCGGGGGGACCCCCGCTGTTCAGTCACTTGACATTTTCAGAAATACTGCAAATTGGAAAAATGCATGCGCTTCAGCCAGCTGAAGAGTGCATGTGCACATGCATGTGCATACATCCCACCACCACTGGAGCATTCCAGTAGGGCTGCAAATGGGTGCTTTTTACTGGCTAACACGCCTAGGGTTTTGGAAGCATTTCCTGCATGTTCTGAAAGGCCCTTTGACCAAGGATTTAAGTCTTTATGAAAGGAGCCCTGGGATAGGGGGGGGGGGGATGAATAAAAAGATTATTTGAGTATCTTGGATCCAAGCATAGAAATGAAGTCCATCTAGATTTGTGCCAATGCTTAAACAAAATGAGCTAGCTTTGAATGATGAAAGTCTTTCTTAAACCTTAATTTTAAAATTTCAGCTAAAAACATTTGATACACACACACACATATATAAACAAACAAGAAAAAAATTCCCTTCTTTTTTATTAAAAGAAATTAATAATAAAGCAAAACCAAAATCTATTACTATTATTACTATCTTCTCCTCTTTATCCATCGCTGTCTCCTCCCCCCTTGTGTGTGTGGTGTGTGTGTGTGTGTGTGTGTGTGTGTGTGAACTCTTGAACCATTTCCAATAACAGGTGAGATATTGGAAATGGTTCAAGAGTTCACACACACACACACACACACACACACACACACACACACAAACAGCTGGGTTTTTTTTCCTTGTTATTATTTGGGTGCTTTTTACCATATGCTTTAAATCAAGAGTCATTTCTCTCTCTTTCTCTCTCTCCCTCTTGCTCTCTCTCTCTTTTCTCACTTTCACTCTCCCTCTCTTTCTCTCTCTCTCTTTCTCTCTTGTTTTCTTCCTCTCTCTCTATTGCTTTCTTTCTCTCTCACTCTTTCTTTCTATCTCTCTTTCTTTCTCTTGTTCTCTCTCTTGCTATCTCCCACTCCCCCCTTTCTCTCTCTCTCTTTCCCACTTACTTTCTCCCTCTCTCTCTCTCTCTGTCAGCGAGGGGGCTGTGAGAGAGCGCTTTCTCCGAGCGCTTCGGGAATGCCTGCCCTGCCTCTACTGCAGCCCCCTTGCTGAAAGTCCGGGACAAAAGCGCTCCCAGTGAGGGGGCTGCGAGAGGGATGGGATGGGCATTCCTGAAGCGTGTGGAGAAAACCCTCTCTCGCAGCCCCCTGGCTGGGAGTGGAGATGAGAACGAGGAGGAAAAGCCACGGCCACTGCTGCGGCAGAAGTCGCGCCCCAAGGCAGGAGGCGGAGGAGGAGGAGAGGGGGCGGATCGGGCAGGCAGGGGCAGTGCCGAGAGGCTAGGGGCATGAGGGGGCCAGAGGCACCGTGGGGAGGCAGGGGCGGCCGCGGCTCCCTTTTCTTCTATTGCCGGTGCCTCCCCACCCCCGCCCCCCCATGGGCTGGCAGGGGGATGGGGAGCGCGCGCCCATGGAAAAGGGTGCATGGGGGGTATTTTGGGGCGCATGCGTGCAGCTTATGGGGAATACTGGTGGGCAGTAGTAGCAACTGGTGTTCTCCTTTAGGGCATCTCTTGAAAGATGATGGACTGCCTCTTGCCAGGAACTATAGGCCCGCATGGCATCGGTGATTGGAGAGGGGGTGCCCTTGGGACTCACCTAATCCAATAACCTGAAAGGGATTGGATGGTGAGTTCCTCCCGCTTTAAGGGTGTGGCCAGGAACCAGGTGAAGGTAGGTACTTTCACCTTGTTCAGCAAGGAACTATGCTCATAGTTGCTCAGGAAGGTTATTCGTGATTTATTTCCACCCCAAATTGTTTAGTGGCCTCTGCAGGTCCTGGTTATTTGGTTGATAATCAGTTAAAGTTCATTTAACTTTAATAAAGTGACCCATTTAAAACCCAACTTTTGTTGTCCGTGTTCTTATTTTGCATCCAACGCAAATCTATATATTCCAAAAATTGCAAAGGATTACATTCTCACAAACTTGAGTGGTCTATCTCTTTCTAAATCATTTCCATATTTTTAGCAAAGGTGACAGCATTCTCTATTTTTTATTTTAATGCTTCATTTTTCCCCTTGAAGAACATGGCTAAATCACTAAATCCATTATCACTGTTTCCATAAGAAATATAAAAGGCAACACTCTTATTAATGATTAGGATCCTAATTGTTAGTACCTGGAGCAATTATGTTTTAAGGGATATTTTGAATCCTACATTCATTTTGGCTGTACAGATAAAAATGTATCTGGATGGGTCAATCAATAGATATTTGAAGATATAACAGTACATTTCTGACCAAGTTGTTTTTAATTTCTTTTTGCTAAGTTGATTTGAATAAATAAAATGAATAAATTATCCCTTTGAAACAAGTCTTTGATCTTTTATGGTCTTTGGGCATTCAAACCTGCAATTTAGAATAAATCAAGCAATAAGCAAGCAAAAGACAATTTATTGTTTAAATCTTTTCTCATTACGAGTATGCTTATTACAGTCTAAGAGCTGTGGTGGTACAGTGATAGATTAGATTGATAGATTTATTGGATTTATATGCCGCCCCTCTCAGCAAACTCGGGGTGGCTCACAACAAAGTAAAAACAATACATAATAACAAATCCAATATCCACCAATCCAATTACAATGTTAAGCTAAAAAAATCATAAAAAACAACCCCAGAATATTAAAAAAACAAACACATAATCAATCTAACACCAAAACAACATGGGCAAGGGGGAGATGTTTCAGTTCCCCCATGCCTGACGGCAGAGGTGAGTTTTAAGGAGTTTGCGAAAGGCAAGGAGAGTGGGGGCAATCCGAATCTCAGAGGTTCCAGTGGGTCAGAGCCACCACAGAGAAGGCTCTTCCCCTGGGTCCCGCCAGACGACATTGTTTAGTCAACGGGACCCGGAGAAGGCCAACTCTGTGGGACCGAACCGGTCACTGGGATTCGTGCGGCAGAAGGCGGTCCCGGAGATATTCTGGTCCGGTGCCATGAAGGGCTTTATAGGTCATAACCAACACTTTCAATTGTGACCGGAAACTGATTGGCAACCAATGCAGACTGCGGAGTGTTGTAGTGATATGGGCATACTTAGAGAAGCCCATAATTGCTCTTGCAGCTGCATTCTGCACGATCTGAAGTTTCCGAACACTTTTCAAAGGTAGCCCCATGTAGAGAGTGTTACAGTAGTCGAGCCTCGAGGTGATGAGGGCATGAGTGACTGTGAGCAATGACTCCCGGTCCAAATAGGGCCGCAACTGGCGCACCAGGCGAACCTGGGCAAAGGCGAACCTCTAGCAATGGCTAAAAAGTGGTTCTGCAGGTTACTTCTAATGACTGTCAGCCACCTGCAATTTGGCAGATTGAATCTCACCAGGCTCAAGGTTGATTCAGCTTTCCATCACTCCAAAGTGGGTAAAATGAGGTCCCAGATCGTTGGGGGCAATAGATGCTGACTCTGTATACAGCTTAGAGAGGGCTGTCAAAGCACTGTGAAGCAGTATATAAATTTAATTGCTATTGCTATTGCTAGGAAGACTCTCATGCTAGAAAGCAGACCTTGAGATATGATTAGTCTGCAAAGTAAAAGCATAAAGCTATTAGTTGGAATAGACAAAAAAAGTAAAGGTATAGACCAGGTTGAAACAAGCTGGATAAAATTACAATTATATATTTCCTATTGACAGAAATACACATTCTGTCAAAGGGCAATTGTTTTTAAGGTCTAGCATCTGAGTTGGTAAAATGTATATTGGTTTTGGATCATGTAAAAGGAAATGAAAAAGGAGTACAAAAGGATAAGAAAGAAAGCTGTTGAGTTTAGACAAGAGAAATGGTAGTTTGTAAAGGGATGATAGGGTTTTGATTTTTCTATAACAATCCTTTTTCTTTTTTATATCTTGGAGTATTTCAACTTCTATCCAAAACCAATTTCTCCTGCCCCCCTCCCTTCACTTGATGTTTTCTCAAGAAAAAAAAATGGTATTTACTCTTTTGGCTCAACCTTCACACTAACTCTGCCCACTCTTTTGATTGGTGCTTCATCCTTTATAAGAAAGGGTGTCTGGAGAAGTTCTCTGTCAAAGACATCATTTCCACCTGTAGATTGCCAAATCTTCACGAATCATGAACATCTGGATTCTCTTTGGGGTAGTAGCAATTTCCCTTACCTTTGCCTTACCATCCACAGGTAAGAAAATACCATTATTACTCTCTGATTCTGATGGGAAGACAAGAAAAACCCTTGGTGTGAGTGGGCAAACAGTGACTGTGCTTGTTGCTTCTTTAATTTCATTTTCCATTGACATTGATTAACATTTAATCAATGTTTGCAGAGTCTGCGGAGAGGGACGGCATACAAATCTAATAATATCTAATAATATTATTATTATTTCGGGAGTTACAGGGCATGTTCCTTGATGAGGGTAACTCCCCATCCCATCCTAGCATTTACTTAAGTAACAATTGGGCAATTGAGTATAAGACAGCTCGTGTGCAGGGACAAAATTTCCTTTCAATGAATGGAGACACTGGTACTTTTTTATGCAGCCAGTCATAGATATATGACAATCTTCCTGAGATATACTAATATTTTTGAATGTTTTGAACGTGGAATAAATATCATATCACTTTTAATGGCTTGATATGAAACTATGGATTATTTGAACAGAGACATATAAATATCCTTTAAATTTCCACTGTAAGAACTTGAAAAAGAACACTGAGAATATTTATATTGAAATTAGAATCCAAGTAGATGTTAGAGTAGAATATCACCTGTTCTTTATCTGATGCCTTAAATGTCTTGTTGAGAGGATAGGTGTGTTTCCTATACCCAAATCCACCAACTCAGGAAGTGGATAACACCCCCCTGGTCTTGTGATACTCCATGTGACTGTGTAGTTATGAAGGTAGAATCAAGGAACAAAATATCCTTTGTGTTTGGTGGAAGGAATGTCACCCTTCCCTCTATTCAGAAAAAAAAAAACCCCAAGAAGAAAATACTCCTCTTCCCATTCCATGTACAGAAAAGTTCTGGTACAGAACAATGAAAAATGTTGGGGTTCTATATTACGACAATTCTGAGATATTCATCATTGGAATAAACCCTGTTGCTTGCTTTATTTTCCTTCTAGCAGAAGAAGAGTATTTCATCCCATAAATTATTATGGATTCTCTTCATGAAAAACCAGCAATGGGTATAGGAGAATTGACTGCACAGCAGCCCCAATCCATCACCCATTCCATTCATACATTCCCTTCATAAACTTCATAAACCCATTGCCATATGGTCCTCAATGGGTCTTTGATCCTTCAGTGCCCCAACACAGCTTCTGTACAAGAGACAGGCACTGCAGAAGCTTCTCAAGGGCAGCCCCAGCAGTCTCTGTCAATATGGTCAGTGGTGACTTCTAGATGATGGGACCTGGAGTTAAATGACATATTCATTCCTGACTATGGTTACATACAGAGAGAGACACACACACAGGCACCCAAGTAAAAAGATATGGCAAACATAAATATACAAAAAAGGGCAAAAGAGAGAAAAATGAAGAGACTCAATTAAACAAATTGAAATAAACACCACTACTATATTAAAATTATTAATAGTTACTGTGTTGCTAATGAAATCCTTATAGTACTATGATACGAATCTCTCTCGGTTCCATAATTTTATCATCTAAATTTCCTTCTGCATTATTGTAAAGAATATTAATATTTTGTTCAAAATATTGCTAGTTTCCCCTTTTAACCTCTCAGATTAATCAGGAAGCAATGGGCACAATTTGGGCATCACTTCATCCATCAATATTAGATGCACTTCTGCTCATTCGTTAATCCTGTGTTCTTGGGCTGTAAGAAAGGTGTAAACATGAAATAAAATCTAAAGAATAATATCCATTTCCCCCCTTCAAAATAATATTATTGATTTGTTGAATTTGGTGTTATAGTCTGAAAAAGTCCTGGGTAAGGGCATCATCTCTACACTTTCCTGTATGGGGGTAATTACACCTTGATCACTTGAATAATCCTCTCTATTTTTCTTCCTTGAACAGCTCTGCCTCAAGGCCTAGTTACTAAAAGTGAGTATGCCAGAGTACAATTTTTTTTATTTACCTGCACAATCTCCTGGGAGGGTAGAGTCAGTAAGTTATTTCTGATACTGTTTTAATTTTACCACCATCTAAGCTTGTTCAAAATACAGTTCACACCTTGACGCACTGCAGGCACACAGGCATGCACAGTGCTTTAAAAAAAAACAAGTTCTGCACATGCGCAGAAGCAAAAAAAACAAGATGGCGGAGCCTATGGCGCTGCCAAAAGAGACAGTTCAGGGGAATGGCCTGAGTCACTTCCAGTTGTAATGACCTAGGCTCATAGTTCCCTTTAAGCTGAGCAGTGAGCCATGGCGCACTTAAAAATCATCATCAACTCAGAGTTTTTCAAACCTGCCCAGAAGCTGAGAGGGAAAGAGTGAGAGGGAAGGAGAGAGAGAGGAAGAGAGAGAAACTGATAGAAAAAAGAGAGGAAGGAAAAGAGAAAGAAAAAGAATAGGAGTGAGGAAGAGAGAAAGAAAACCAAAATCTAGTTTGAAACTAGCTCAACTATTTAAGTGGCATTTTGATATTGATAGAGTTGCCCTATTATGAGCTCACTGTTATAGACACACAGTACAGTATTTTATTTTGAAATTCTCTGAGGCAAAACAGGGTGGGTTTTTTATTTATTTGTTTGTTTGTTTGTTTGTTTATTTATTATTTCTGTGCCGCCCAGCCCCGAAGGGACTGCCGCTCAGACACTATACTTTTCCGCCCACCCCCCCAAAAAATTAGAGGGAACACTGCCTAGGCTGCCAAGTTACGACCAGTTCCATAGAACCGTTCTGAACTGGGAGGAACCCACCTCTGTCTCAGATTCATCAGGAAGGAATGGGCTCAGTTTGAGCATCGATTCACCCATCAATATTAGATGCACTTCTGCTCATTCATTAATCCTGTGTTCTTGGGCTTTAGGAAAGGTGTAAAGATGACATAATATATAGAGAATAATATATCTTCCCCCCCTTCAAATTAATATTATTGCTTCATTGAATTTGTTTTTATAGTCTGAAAAGGTCCTGGGTAAGGGCACCATGTCTATATTTACCTGTATAGGAGTAATTACACCTTGATCACTTAAATAATTATCTCTATTTCTCTCCCTTAAACAGCTATGTCTCTAAAAGAATTTTTAGGTGAGTATATCAGAGTACAATTTTTTATTTCCTTGCTTAATCTTCTATTAGGGTAGAGTCAGTAGGTGTATTTCTGATACTGTTTTAATTTTACCACAATCTAAACATCCTTATGCATTATTGCAAAGAATATTAAAATCTTGTACAAAATACTGTACTCCTTGATGCACTGCAGGTACACGGGCACGCAAGTGCTTAAAAAACCCAGCTTCTGCCCAGAAGCAAAAAACAAGATGGCGAAGCCTATGGCGCCGCCAAGACAAACAGTTCAGGAGCATGGCAGGCCTGAGTCACTTCTGGTTCTACCGAACTAGGCTGCCAAGTTAGTACCAGTTCCATAGAACCGGTCTGAACCGGGAGGAACACATCTCTGTCTCACATTCATCAGGAAGGAACGGGCACAATTTGGGCATCAATCCATCCATCAATATTAGATCCATTTCTGTTCATTCATTAATCCTGTGTTCTTAGTGTAACATCTATAAGACAGGTGTACAGATGAAATGTTGGACAGTTATTTTTTATTTGTGAATACACTGAAGTATGACACACCATTTTTTCTTCAAAAAATACTACTGATTCCTTGAACTTGGTGTTAGAGTCTGAAATAGTCCGGGGTAAAGGGGTGACAAGCTTCATCTCTATTCCTAACTGTATACGGGTGATACCTTGATCACTTAATGCATATCACTGTTTTTCTTCCTTGAACAGATCTGCCTGGAGATAACCCTATTAATTGTAAGTTTGTCTAAATACAATGGGTTTTATATACCTGCACATTCTTCTGGGAGGTGAGAGGCTGTAGATGTATTTCTGATACTGTTTTAGAGCTTTATCGATTTGTGTTTCTCCCTTTCTTGCCTGAATTAATCAAAGGCATCCTCTAAGGCAGTGGTTCTCCTCAGTCTTCCTGTAATGACATCATGAACCCCTAGGGGTCAGGTGACCAGAGGCTGAGAACCACTGGTCCTAGAGCAATGATGGCGAATCTTTTTTCCCTCAGGTGCTGAAAGAGTGTGCACATACATTATCGTGCATGTGCAAGTGCCCACATCCATAAGTCAATGCCAGGGGAGGGTGAAAACAGCTTCCGCTGTCCCCCAAAAGGCCCTCAGGAGGCCAGAAATGGCCTGTTTCCCCACTTCTGGTGGGCCCAGTAGGTTTGTGTTTTGCCCTCTCCAGGCTCCAAAGGCTTCCCTGGAATTGGGGAAGGGTAGAAACGTCCTCCCCCTCCCCTAGTAGGCTCTCTGGAATCCAAAAGCACCCTCCCAGGGCCTCTGTGTGACCAAAAAATCAGCTGGCCAGCACACATATGCACATTGGAGCGGAGCTAGGGCAGCAGCTCATGTACTAGCAGTTATGGCTCCATGTGCCCCCTGTAGCACCTGTGCCACAGGTTCGCTACCCCTGTCCGAGAGCATTGCCTTTCCTGCAGTCACTACCTCCACAATCAGCTCATACCTTCCTTTCTTTTCTTACATGTTACATGACTGTGGGTGGGTCCTTTTAAACACATATAATCCACAGAAGGGGCACAGTTCTAAACTGAATTGTTAGATTTTGGGTGAATTTTGATATTTTAAAGGGTAAAATATAATGAAAACATAATTCAACTTTCTTTATGTAGAAATTATTATATCAGTTTGCCTCGATTGGAAAAATTGATCAAAGTACTCTGTGATGAAAGTTCTTTGACATTTCCGTTTTTCTTTTTTAACCAGTATGGATCCCAGCTGTTAAAAGTAAGTATTTTAATACACCAGACATTATATGCAGCACAATTTCTATTTTCCAGACATCACATGAACTATTACATCCCACAGAGTTGGCCTTTTCCGGGTCCCGTCGACTAAACAATGTTGGCTGGCAGGACCCAGGAGAAGAGCCTTCTCTGTGGTGGCCCCGACCCTTTGGAACCAGCTCCCCCCAGAGATTAGGATTGCCCCCACCTTCCTTGCCTTTCGTAAACTTCTTAAGACCCACCTCTGTCATCAGGAATGGGGGAATTGAGACACCTTCCCCCAGGCCTATATAATTTATGTACGGTATGGTGTGTGTATGTTTTTTAATTATGGGTTTTTTAGTTTTTTAAATATTAGATTTGTATTTACATTGTGTTCACTATTGTTCTGAGCCACCCCGAGTCTATGGAGAGGTGTGGCATACAAATTAAATAACAAACAAACAAACAAACAAACAAACAAACAAACAAATAAACAAATAAACAAATAAACAAATAAACAAATAAACAAATAAACAAATAAACAAATAAACAACTAAACAACTAAACAAATAAACAACTAAACAAATAAACAAATAAACAAATAAACAAATAAACAAATAAACAAATAAACAAACAAACAAGCAAACAAACAAACAAACAAATGTTCAAGTTCAAAAAAACCCAAATGCTTCTGATAAGTTCTTTTTGTTTTTGGCAGAAGGTTACAAAGGAATTTCTGCAACTTCTATGATTTTTGGGGGAAAAACAATATGTTGAAACAACATTGAAATCCTATTTATTCCTTCCTTGGCATATTTCTTAAACCCTTATTTTAAAAGAAAGGCCCTATTTCTTTCCCTCCTATGCTTTCCTCTTAGACGTTAGTTTACTGGTTTTGCGAGATTTACCCCTCATTCTAAGCCCCTCAAAGCTCTGTTTCCATTCCATGGGGAATCCCCCTCTTCCCAATAAAAACTAAAATGTTACTGCTTCACTATGAGCTATGGCGGTTGGAGTTGTTACTGTTTTGGAATGCAATCTGAATAGTGTCATTATATTAATAATCTTCCTTCCTTCCTTCTTTCCTTCTTTCCTTCCTTCCTTCCCTCATCCCTTCCTTCCCTTTCCTTCTTTCCTTCCTTCCTTTCTATTTCTTCCCTTCCCCTCCCATTCCCTTCCCTTCCCCTCCCATTCCCTTCCCTTCCTTCCCTCTATCCCTCCCTCCCTCCATCTCTCCCTCAGTATTCATTTTCTTGCAGACGAGTGAAGAAAAGCCTGGACAAGACTGACCAGAAATCTCAAAATGGCAATGATAACTTGGAACAGCTACTCAATCTCAGATAACTCTAACCTGCTGGGATATTTGAGGAACAAGCTCATCCATCTTCATGGTGCAATAAGATAGGAAAGAATTCAGCAATAATTCTTAACACCAATACCAATAAAGTGAATTTTAGCTGCAGTAACAATGTTGTAAGAGGTCCAATTTTTCATCTTCCTTGTACGGTGGGAACTCATCCAAATTGTGAAGTTTCTTCAGAAAAGTGATGCTCTTAGCATATGCTCCAGGAAGTCTTGCTTTGCTGTCTTCAACAAGTTGATAATGATGAAATAGAATGATCAAAGGGTATTATTTCAGAAGAAATCCTGGAATCCCAGGAAATAATGTTCAAAATCTGAACATTATTTATTTATTAAATTTTTATGTTGCCTAATCCTAGTAATTGATTAGTGGATGGAATTACTGTCGGATATTTCTGCAAGAGAAATCAATAAGGGTCAATTATCTTGGAGATAGATACAGTAAAAATTTAAATACTGCTCCATCTGATTCATTTTTCTCAGACCTACCTTTTGTGGCAGGATGATAAGCTAATGAGAAGGTGGTCAGGACCTTTTTTGTTTTCCTTGTATGGTGGGAACTCACCCAAGCTGTGAGCTTTCTTCGGAAAAGTGATGTTCTTAGCATATGCTCCATGAAGTCTTGCTTTGCTGTCTTCGACAAGCTGGTAGCTTTTGATAATGATGAAATAGAATGATCGAAGGGTATCATTTCAGAAGATATCCTGGAATCCCAAGAATGCAAAAATCTGCAAATTATTTATTAATTAAATTTTTTATGTTGCCTATCTCCTCTGTATGGCATGTTTGTGTGGTTTACAGGTTATAGAGCGAATAGAAAAATGATTAAAATTACAAGAATTGATGGTTATTCAATAGAACTCGATAAATGGAAGCAACTGTGGGATAGAAACTGTCAACTAACAATGTGAAAACCATATAAGGAAAATCTATACAAAATAATTTTATAGATTGAAGGTCACACCATTTCAGCCATTGTCATCCTTTCCTGTCAAGGCCCTCTACACATCTTTTGTAAGACACTTTAGCTTGATCTAATTGCTACCTTAAGAATGTTTGAGCAGTGTGTTGCTCCTATCGAAAATCCATCTCTCCAGGGACAGAGTCCTTCTGCATTGTTTCTGCAATACACCCCTGATGTCTGCCATATAGTTCTTAAATAGGGTCATAGCAATTGGTTAATGATTGGAATTACTGTAGAATACTTCTGCAAGAGAAATCGATTAAGGTCAATTATCTTGGAGATAGATACAGTAATAACTTAAATACTGTTCCAACATCTGATTCATTTTTCTGAGACGTACATTTATAGCAGGATGATGAGCTAACGAGAAGATGATCAGGACTTTCAAAAACCAGAACAGTGCCTGGAAATAAATTGGTTGCTGTGGTCAAATAAAAGTCTTGAAATCATATCTCAATAGTGAAAGAACTCCCAAAAGAGCTGAGCTGTCTTGCTGGCAGTGGGCAAAAAATCTTAAAATCTTATCTCAATACAGTGATCCCTCGATTATCGCAAGGGTTACGTTCCAAGACCTCTCGCGATAATTGATTTTCCGCAGTATAGTGGTGCGGAAGTAAAAACACCATCTGCGCATGCGCGCCCTTTTTCCATGGCCGCGCATGTGCAGATGGTGGAGCCGGGGAGCAATGAAAGTGCGGAAGCCGACAAAGATTGCTTTGAATGTCGGCTGCCCCCGCCCCCCCCCAGCGCATCCGGCGCCCTCGCCGCTACCGCCCGCCCGCCGCTCGCCGCCCGCCCGCCCGATCCACCCCTCTCACCGGCTTTCGGACACGGGTCCTCCTGCAGCAGCGCTGCCGAGCAGATCAGCTGCTGGGCGGCCGAAGAAACCTTCCCTGGGTCTTCCCCGCCGCCCACGCAAAGGGGAAACCCCAATCTTCGGCTCCTCGCTGCTGCCCGCTCGCCCGCCCGCCCGCCCGCCGCCCTCCGCTCAAGAGCAAGAGGGGGAGAGATAGAGAAAGAGAGAGAAGGAAAGAAAGAGATGAGAGAGGGAGGAAGAGAGTGTGAGAGAGGAAGAAGCAAGATAGAGAAAGAGAGAGAGAAAGGAAGATGAGAAAGGAAGGAAGAGAGTGACGTCATCGGGTGGGAAAAACCGCGGTATAGCAAAAAAACTGTGGAGTATTTTTTAATTAATATTTTTTGAAAAACCGTGGTATAGCGTTTCGCGATAATCGAGATCGCGAAAATCGAGGGATCACTGTAATGAAAGAAATCCCAAAAAAGAGCTGAGCTGCCTCCCTGGCAGTGGGAAAAACCTAGCAAGGAATGAAATACATCTTGTTGAAAAGATTTCATGCCACCAAAAATGGAGGTTTAATATTGGATTGGAGGCAAGCCAAAGATAAAACCCAGGGAAACTTTATGGGAAGAGTGTGGCGTATTTCTAGGGGTTGCAAGTCCTGCTGACTTATGATGCTGGGTTTGACTTTTCTCAATATATGGGAAAATGCAACATTGTCTTGAATTTGATACAAAGAATATTTATATTACCAAATAATCCATACAGGCTAGAGGGTGTGGGTCTAGTCGTTCCTAATTTTGGCAAATAAACCCTTGGCTATTTGCCCCACAACCAAGACTTTGGTATGGTTTTCAAATGAATAAAAAACTAATATTTTATTTCTGTTTACATATCAAACTAAATAATTTGTAGCATGTGGATATAATACAATATATGAATCCACCCACAGTGGTTTGTAAATCCTGGTTTATGGATCAGTAAGATCTGTGTGTGTGTGTGGGGGGGGTTCTGCAAAGTGTGGGTAAACCACTAAGAGTCACTGGAATGAGCTATGAAGCAGCCTTTTTCGGAACAGTGCCCCAAATACTCCTCAAGTGAGTCCCTGCCTCTCAATTAGACAGCATCTCCCATCTTAACCTTATCACCAATGGAACAAGGGTTTGATTTGTCCTTTAAAGAATCTCTTCTGTCTCCTTAGGGTGCAAGAAGCTCCGAGGGTTTTAACTTGCTTACCAAAGCCTTTCCTTCAGTGAGTAACTGCTTCCTCTCCCTATTGCCAATAACAGTGTTGCAAAGTGTTTGCAGCAATACTTAGAAAATAGGTTTCAAAGCACATCCCCGATGGGGGGAACAATCATATTTGCCTCTTAATCAAACCCTGTTTTTCTGAGGATCTGAATGAGCACATCCTATCTCATCTTGCTTATTTGATTTTGCAGCATGGTGCCAGCCTGATTTCTACAGCATCCATTTGAGATTTGTTTCTCTGCTTAACAATATCTTTGTCAAGGTTAAATCTGTCCAAGTCAGGGTTGATCTTGAGAAGGAAATCCCAATTTTAACTGAAAGAGGTTGTCTTTATTTCTGGCCTTTCTCCAAGATGGGTGGAGCTAGCTTCCAAGTAAGGATTAAGACCGCCCTATGACCAATGAGGAATGAATCTAAAGTTTTAAAGTCGTATTGTATTCTGTCCTCTCCCTCTTTAGATTAAGTCTGTGACCTAATAGAATGTGTGCTTTCCTTCAACTCATTTTTAAAGTACTTTAATTCATTATCTTAATTAGTCATCTTAATTTGGTGTTGTGCTGAGTGCATAACTGATTTGCTGGCCTTAAAAAAAAATTCCTTCCAATATTCCCTTAATGTATTTTACTGATATTTTTGAGGTACATGCTCCAGATACCCTTAAACATTCTCTTTCACATGTTTCCACTCACCAAGATCCAAACATTATAGAATCAGGAACTGAGGTAGAATTAGAAACAATTCCATTTCAGCACTCAAATAACCAGCTTTTCATTCTTCTTGGTAAAATCTATTTCTTGGTTGCAATCTAACTTTTTCCCTTGCATTTTAACCCATTTGGGTGATATTTATTTGGTAATAGGAACCCTAGTGGCACAGAGGTTAAAGTGTGATATTGCAGGTAAACTCTCCCCACAGCCCAGAATTCAATCCAGACACGGATCAAGGTTGACTCAGCCTTCAATCCTTATTGAGGTTGGCAAAATGCAAATTGTTGGGGGCAATATGCAAATAATACTTCTACAATTTAAGCCACCCGCAGAGCTCTGAAAACCATTATGGGGTAGTATATAAGTCTAAGTGTAAGTGCTATTGCTATTTGTTAATACATATTATTCTTGCCAGAGGTGGCCAGACCAAACCTTATGACCAAGAAGATTTTACACATTAGGTAAAGGGCATCTGCAATTGAAACAAGTGGCCTTAGTACAGCTAGTAAAATGTTTTCATAATTCAAACTTTAGCCAGAGATTTATAACACAAACATGAGGTTACTCCCAGCTCTGCTGACCTCACCTCTCTTAAGGCTGTAAGGAACAAACTGCAAACTCCAGATATTGCATTGTGTACAGACAAAGAGCTAAATAAGTGGAGTAACCAAATAAGATCCATGGCGAGCTGTACCTTCCTGGTTAACTCAAAGGTGAAGAAAGATTTATTAAATTTAAATATGAAAATTCTCTTGGACTTTTCTATTGAGAAAAGAGAGAAACAATTTGTTTTTAAAGAAATAGTACATATTGAATAATTGAATAATGAACCGTTCCAGTGTTTTAGATGGTCATGTCCTGTACTTCTTGATGCTTCCAGCATAGGTTCCATTAGGGCAAACTTTTTCTCAAAATCCCTTGCTTACCCACCCTTCTTTGAATACAGTATCTCTGCTTCTTCCAGTGAACTAAATCTCTTTAATTGAATTAACTGAATTACTTTAAAAGTTAATTTGAAATATCCTTTGTATTAAATTCATAATAAATTGTCAGTGGATTATTTAATTGCCTTGCATACCATTCAAGTAAAATACAATTTCATATTTTAAGAACTTTATCCCTAGACTATCCACTGTTGACCTCTCTCGATTCCTAAGAGGTCAGTAAGGTGCATAAGTGCAGCAGCTTGCCTTCCGTCCCCTGTCCTAATGTTTCCCTCTTACTATTATCATATGTATAATTCCAAGCCTGTCTCATAAACCAAAATGTGGAAAAAATGGTTCTGTGGAGCATCCTAGTTCATAACATTTTCCAATTATGTGACATAAATAAAATACTAGATATTTGAACTGAAAAAAATCAGAGAACCCAAAGACAAAAATAAGTGTGGGCTTAAAATCAAACTTGAGTTTCACCTACAGGTAAATGCAGGGACAAAAGCAATCATCTAATTAATTCAAAGATGATAATAAGAATAAATGAGCAATAAATGAACTGGACTTGTCCGGTTACAAAAAAAATGGTGCAAAATCAAGTTATGTAGAGCAATATGTGGCACAGACAATCCTTTTGAAACCTGAACTTTTCCTTCTAAGTATAGCAAGGCAGAAATTTACAAATGAAGACAAATACCTAATCCTCTATATTATAATGGCAGCAAGACTTGGGATTCAGAAAAAAAATTATCCTGCAACTCCTTCACTGCAAAAACACATGGACAACACATCTTGATCAAGGAAAATCTATAGATGCAATTTATATTGACTTCTGCAAAGCCTTCGACTCAGTGGTTCATGACAAACTACTTCTAAAACTCAAATCCTACAGCATCTCAGGATCCCTCCATAGTTGGATAACTGTGATCCTATCAAACAGACAAGTTGTTAAAATAGGGAGCACCATATCTAATCCTGTTCCTGTTAAGAACAGCGTCCCCCAAGGCAGCATACTTGGACCAACACTCTTCATACTCTACATAAATGACCTTTGCAATCACATTACAAGCAACTGTGTTCTCTTTGCTGATGATGTAAAACTTTTCAATACCACTGATAACACATCTACTCTCCAGGATGACCTTGAATTCGTGTCTGAATGGTCAAGCATCTGGCAACTTCAAATCTCAACCAACAAATGCTCAGTCCTACACATTGGCAAAAAGAATCAGAACACCAAATACAAGCTGAATAAACAAGACCTTACAGACAACCCTCACACTGTAAAAGACCTTGGAATACTCATATCAAATTACCTGAGTGCCAAAGCCCACAGCAACAACATCACCAACAAGGCTGCAAGAGTTGTTAATCTAATCCTACATAGTTTCTGCTCTGGCAATCTCACATTACTAACCAGTGCGTACAGAACATTTGCCAGACCAATCCTCAGCTCATCTGTCTGGAACCCACTTCACATTTTGGACATAAACACTTTAGAAAATGTCCAGAGATACTTTAATAGAAGATCCCTCTACTCCTCCACTTGCAACAGAACACCCTACGCAACTAGACTTACAATCCTAGGTTTAGAAAGCTTAGAACTATGTTGCCTTAAACATGACCTAAGCATAGCCCACAAAGTCATCTGCTACAATATCCTTCCAGTCAAAAACTACTTCAGCTTCAACCACAACAACACACGACCACACAACAGATACAAACTTAAAGTAAACCTCAAAACTTGACTGCAGGAAATATGACTTCAGTAACCGAGTAGTTGATGCATGGAACTCACTATCTGACTCTGTAGTATCTTCTTCTAACCCCCAAAACTTTATCCTTAGACTATGCACTATTGACCTCTCCCAATTAATAATAATAATAATTTATTATATTTGTATGCTGCCCCTCTCTGGAGACTTTGGAGTGGCTCACAACAATATACACATCCAATATTTAAAAAGAAAACAAAACATTTAAGAAACCCATCATTAAGAAGCATACAATACAATCATATCATTCATAAAAACTATATGTACTCAGAGGTATCTCAGTTACCCCATGCCTGGTGACAAAGGTGGATCTTGAGTAGCTTGCAAAAGGCAAGGTGGGGGGTGGGGGCCATGCTAATCTCGGGGGAGAGTTGATTCCAGAGGACTGGGGCCACCACAGAGAAGGCTCTTCCCCTGGGGCCTGCCAGACGACATTGCTTAGTTGACGGGACCAAGAGAAGGCCAACTCTGTGGGACTTTATCAGTCACTGGGATTCATGCGGCAGAAGGTGGTTCTGAAGATATTCTGGTCCAATGCCATTTAGGGCTTTATAGGTCATAACCAACACTTTGAATTGTGACCAGAAACTGATCGGCAGCCAGTGCAGGCTGTGGAGTGTTGATGAAACAAATCTACGAAGTCCCACGATAGCTCTCGTGGCCACATTCTGCACGATCTGAAGTTTCTGAACACTCTTCAAAGGTAGCCCCATGTAGAGAGCATTGCAGTAGTCGAACATCGGGGTGATGAGGGCATGAGCGATTGTGAGCAATGTCTCCCTATCCAAATAGAGTTGCAACTGGTGGACCAGGAAAACCTGTGCAAAAGCCCTCCCTGCTACAGCCGAAATATGTTGTTCCAAAGTTAGCTGTAGATTGAGGAGGATGCCCAAGTTGTGAACCCTCTCTGAAGGGGTCAGTGATTTCCCCCTCCCCCAGGGTAATGGATGGACAGATGGAATTGTCCTTGGGAGGTAGAACCCACAGCCACCCCCCACTAATACTGACTGCGACCAACCAGAGATATAGGAGGAAAACCATTGTAAAACAGTGCCTCCCACTCCCAATCGCTCCTGCCAGTGCACAAGGCTACCATGGTCGATGGTATCAAAAGCCGCTGAGAGGTCAAGAAGCACCAGGACAGAGGATAAACCCCTGTCCCGGACCCGCCAGAGATCATCCATCAGCGCGACCAAAGCAGTTTCTGAGCTGTAGCTGGGCCTTAATCCCGACTGTTGAGGACCTAGATAATCGGCTTCTTCCAAGGACCACTGGAATGCGAGTGCCACCACCTTCTCTACAACCATCCCCATAAAGAGAAGGTTGGAGACTGGACGATAGTTGTTAAGAATGGCTGGGTCAAGGGAAGGCTTCTTGAAGAGGGGGCACACAAGTGCCTCCTTGTAGGCATCTTGAAAGAACCCCCTCCTCAAAGAAGCATTGACAATCTCCTGGACCCAGCTCTGTGTCACCTCTCTGCTGGCTGAAACCAGCCAAGAAGGACATGGATACAGTAAACAGGTGGCGGAACTCACAGCTCCAATGGCCTTGTCCACTTCATCAGGTGTCACCAGGTCAAACTCCTCCCAGACAGATGGACAAGGATGGGCCCCAGTCACCTCAACTGACTCATTCTCAGTCAACTCTGCTATCCAATTGGAATCAAGGTCCATCCTCTGTAAGGGCTCCCCAACTCCCCCCTTGTTAAAGAGGGAGTGAGTCACCCTAAACAGAGCAGCCAGGCAAGATTCCGCTGATGCAATCAAGGTGACAAGGTACACGCATCTTGCCGCCGTGAGTGCCACTTTGTAAATCTTAATATGAGCTCTTACAAGTGTTTGATCGGACTCGGGCGTATTTTTCCTCCATCGCTTCTCTAGAGGTCTCTTCGGCTGTTTCAACTCCCAGAGTTCCTCGATGAACCAAGGAGTTCTCCAGGGTCTATTGCCATAGAGAGGTCACAATGGTGCAATCCGGTCAAGAGCCTCCATCGCAGCCTTGTTCCAGGCCATGGCAAGAGACTCCACCGAACTGTGGGCAAGTGCATCTGAAAGCACCCTCTGGAAGCCTTCTGGGTCCATTAGGCATCTGGGGCAGAACTGCCTAAACAGTTCCGCCTCCCTACAGAGGGGGATTGGAGCCAAGAAGTCAAGCCACGGTAGGAAATGGTCTGACCATGACAAAAGCAACACATCTAAGCCCCTTAGTCTCAGACCATTACTCAGCTGCTCCGAGAGAAATATCATGTCAAGTGTGTGCCCTTCCTCATGAGTCGGACCCTGAACTACTTGAGTCAGGTCCATGGCTGTCATGGTGGCCATGAACTCCTGTGCTAACCCAGAGGATCTGCTGAGTGATGGCAGGTTGAAGTCCCCCAGAATAATGAACTCTACCGCCAACCCAGCTACTTTCTCGAGCAGTACAGGCAGGGCTGTTGACACGTAGCTGGGAGGCAGGTACGTGAGCAACAAGCCCACCTGAACCCCTAAGTCCAACTAAACCAGGAAGGACTCACAACCCGCAATCTTGGGAGCAATGAGTCTATATAGGCCAAGGCTCTCCTTGGCTATAATAGCCACTCCTCTCCCCCTTCCCTGGGGTCAGGACTGATGCCATACCTGAAACCCAGCTGGGCAAATTTCGGAGAGAGGAACTTCTCCCTCTGGGCCCAGCCAAGTTTCAGTCACACATGCCAGGTCGGCCTCCTCATCCAGGATCAAGTGTCAGATAAGGAGAGCTTTATTTATCACCGACCTGGCATTGAGCAGCTGCAACTTAAGCCCAGGGCCCTGATTGCACTCATCACCAGGACTCCAAGTTGAGCTCATGGGGCCGGAACAAGGGGTCGCTTTCAGGCAGCATTCCCTTCTTCCCCCAGAACGGCTTGCCCCATGGCTCCCGCCATATCTGCCTCTCCCCAGCAAGACTGGAATATTCTGGCCACCTAACAGACCTCTTAGAAAGGGGGAGAGGTCAATTGTAGATAGTCTAAGGTTAAAGGTTTGGGGGTTAGGAGTAGAAATCACAGAGTTAGGTAGTGCATCCCAGGTGTAGATTACTCTGTTGCTGAAGTCGTATTTTTTGCAGTTTAGAGCAGTTCACATTTAGTTTAAATCGATATCATGCTCATGTGTTGTTGCGGTTAAAGGTGAAGTAGTCGTTAACAGGTAGGACATTTTGGTATATGATTTTATGAACTATAATTAAGTCGGAACGGAGACGACGGAGTTGTAAGTTGTCTAAACCAAGAATTTCAAGTCTGGCGGAGTAAGGTATTTTGTTGAGAAGAGGAGTAAAGGACTTTTGTTGTGAAATATTTCTGGACTCTCTCAATTGTGTTGCCTGGCTCAGTTGCCTGGCTCAATAGTGAGATGAGAGGCCTTGAGGTAAAGCACAGACCCTTCTGTGCAGATAGTCAGCCTGACCTGAGAAAATCCCCAATCCTGAGTGTGCTGTTCCACCAGCTGTGCACACAGCTCCATCACCAGGACTAATACATGTAACAGTTTTTATTTATTTTATATATTTATTTATTTTGTCCAATACACAATGAGGATTTTAGTGGGTATATATATATATATACACACACATGTGTGTGTGTGTGTGTGTGTATACACCATGCCTGGTGTTTTGCAAGAATTTCCTGCATGTTCTGGAAGGTCCTTTGACCAAGGATTTAAGTCTTTATAAAAGGAGCCCTAGGAGGAAAAATTAATAAAAAGATTTCTTGAGCATCTTGAGTCTAAGCATAGAAATGAAGTCCTCTTAGGCTTTGTGTTAATGCTTATGCAAAAGAAGTTAGCTTCGAATGACAAAAGTCTCTCTTAAACCAATAATGTCTACTCCCTAGATAGAAAAGTTGGAAAGAGAAAAACTCAGGAAAAGCAAGGCAGATAGAAAATCCCTGACACCCCCCTCCCCAAATTTTATTAAAAAGTCTACCTTACATTCTTACTTATCACTCCTGCAGTAAATTCTTGAGGTTCAATATATTTTCAGAATTCATTGCCGAGATGAGATCATCAGAGCTGCTACCTACCTGAAATGTTAATTAACCCTTCTCACTCAATTACCTTTATATTTTATTCTCATTCCCTGGAATGCCCTATATTTTAGACATTGTGCTGGATAACTGAAAAATTAGCATCTTTGGGAAACCAGAGTGTAGCTTTGGGCAATGGATGTCTTGGGTCTAGCTGTCAAAATGGTCATCATGTTAACAATGTTCGGTATATGATAAAGGTGGAGTTTAATTTTCACCATTTCTGTTGGTAAAATTGTGGATAATACAGTACATCACAGTTGATAACAAATATGAACATCCTTGCAATCTTAGATCACTTTGTCAGAAAATAATGATTCAATTTGGATCAGCTGCCAGAAATAATTGTTCAGGATCCCAACTTCCTGCCACTATCTGTCATCCAATATATGTTCTGCTTTAGGCTTCTGTTAGAGGGTTGAATAGAAAACTAAATGGTGATTAGAAGAACAATTAGCTGGTGGAAAAACTGGTGGAAATGTTCCATTGAAATCCACTGGAATATAACTAAAATAATGCACCGTATTTGGTCATTTGAAAAATATTAGGAGACAAGGAGATATTACCACATCCGCTGATGTTATTATAGTAAGATATGATTAATAAAAAAATGAGAATGTTTACTGAAATATTCTGTTTTATTTCAAGCACAAAGGTTCCATTAACTGTTCTAACTGTCATGAAATTTCTTCTTAGTTCTAAGTTGCTTATCACTGTTTCCATCAGAAATATAAATGGCAACAAAGTAAATTGGTGTTGGGTCATGTAAAAGGAAATGAAAAAGGAGTACAAATGGATAAGAAAGACAGCTGTTGAGTTTAGACAAGAGAAATGGCAGTGTGAAAAGTGATGATTGGTTTTTGATTATTCTATAATAATATTTTTCTTTTTTATAGAAACATAGAAACATAGAAGAAGACTGACGGCAGAAAAAGACCTCATGGTCCATCTAGTCTGCCCTTATACTATTTCCTGTGTTTTATCTTAGGATGGATATATGTTTATCCCAGGCATGTTTAAATTCTCTTTCAGTGAAATAATGTTTCCTCACGTTGCTTTTGATCTTTCCCCCAACTAACTTCAGATTGTGTCCCCTTGTTCTTGTGTTCACTTTCCTATTAAAAACACTTCCCTATTGTATTGTATTTTTTATTTTATATATATATAAAACAAAAAAGAAAATATATTATTATAGAATAATCAAAAACCAATCATCACTTTTCACACATATATATATCTTGGACTATATATATATATCTTGGACTACTTCAAGTTCTATCCAAAACCAGCTTTAACTTGATGTTTTCTCAGGAAAAAAAATGGTATTACTTGGTAACCTCTTTTGGCCCAACCTTCACGCTAGCTCTGTCCACTCTTTTGATTGGTGCTTCATCCTTTATAAGAAAGGGTGTCTGGAGAAGTTCTCTATCAAAGATATCATTTTCATTAACCCTGCTGTTCTGTTCGGGTCTGTGAGACCCGAAATCAAGGTTTGAGACCCTGTAAAAAATTTTCCCTGCATATCTGAAACTTGAAATTTCATGACTTTTCATCATTTCAGGGGTTCTCTCTATGAGAATTTTTTTGGGGGGGTGGGAGGTTTCTTTCTTGCTGAAAAAAAAAAACTCCCTAATGTTATGTTCCCGGGTCACCCTGACCCGGACCGAAAACTCTTCATTTGCAGTGCTTATGTTTGGTCTTTTTGAAAGCTTTTTTCACTTGGAAAGTAGTCTGAACATTTCTTCACACAATGGAATGAAAATTGAACTGAAAAAATTAATCCTTATTGGTTTATTTTGCCCATAAATGTGCCTCCCCCCCCCGTTTTTGTGAAAGTTTTTTCAATTTATGGATAGTTTTGCTTGCAAAATGCAGTCTATTTTACTGGAGTTGGTGTGGGAATGGTACCTTGAACATTTCTGAATATAAGAAAAATATAAAGGAACTGAAAAAAATGATTCTTACTGTTTTTTTAACATCAGAAATAAGGCCTCCCCCCCCCCCTGGCTGCTTGCAACAATTTTCACTTTTTATTTTTTTATGCTCCAAATCCGAAATATTCTTTAAAATCTTACGCATTCATTTACTCAATTTAACAATGCTGATCATCAAAAAAACATTTGTGGGGGTGGGGGAAAAATTTTTTTCTTGGCAAAAAAAAAGTCACATTTACTCTGTTCGGGTCATATAGACCCGGATCAAAATGATTTTTTTTAGGTACTTGAATTTGGTCTTTTTGAAAACTTTTTCCACTGGAAAACTAGTTTGAACATTTATGAACATAATGATATGAAAATTGAACTGGAAAAATTGAGACTTATATTTTTATTTTGATCAAAAAGCCCCTCCCCCCATCCTTTTTGAATTTCGTGTCAATTTATATTTTTTAAGGCTACAAATCCCTAAGGAATTTTCCCCCAAAAGGTTTGATATACTAAATTGAACAATCCTGAACATAAGAAAAATATAAATGAACTGAAAAAAATGACTCTTATTGGTTTATTGTTTTATACTCGAGTATAAGCCTACTCGAGTATAAGCCTATTTGAGTATAAGCATGGGGGCCCATTTATGAGCAAAATAAACCAATAAGGATCATTTTTTCAGTTTAATTTTCATATCATTATGTTCAGAAAGGTTCAAGCTACCAATCCCACACCAAAATAGAATAGTAAAATAGAATGCATTTTGCAGGCAAAATTATCAATAAACTCAAAAGTTTTGATATACTAAATTGAACAATCCTAAACATAAGAAAAATAGAAATGAACTGAAAAAAAATGATTCTTATTGGTTTATTTTTGAATATAAGACCATATCATTTTATACTCGAGTATAAGCCTACTCGAGTATAAGCCTATTTGAGTATAAGCATGGGGGCCCATTTATGAGCAAAATAAACCAATAAGGATTAATTTTCTCAGTTCAATTTTCATATCATTGTGTGCAGAAATGTTCAAGCTACCAATCCCACACCAACTTTAGTAAAATAGAATGGATTTTGCAAGCAAAACTATCCATAAATTGAAAAAACTTTCACAAAAACGGGGGGGGAGGCACATTTATGTGCAAAATAAACCAATAAGGATTAATTTTTTCAGTTCAATTTTCATTCCATTGTGTGCAGAAATGTTCAAACATGTTTCCAGGTGAAAAAAGCTTTCAAAAAGACCAAACATAAGCACTGCAAATGAAGAGTTTTCGGTCCGGGTCAGGGTGACCCGGGAACATAACATTAGGAACTTTTTTCGAACAGAACAGCCCTGAGCATTTCACGGTCTGTAGATTGCCACATCTTCAAGAATCATGAAAATCTGGATTCTCTTTGGGGTAGTAGCAATTGCCCTTAGCTTTGCCTTGCCATCCACAGGTAAGAAAATCCCATTATTATTCTCTCTGCTTCTGACGGAAGGATGAGAAAAACCCTTGGTGAGAGTGGGCAAACAGTGCCTGTGCTTGTTACTGCTTAAATTTCATTTTCCATTGCCATTGATTAACTTTTGGGAGTTCAAGTTCAAGTTCCCTGGTGAGGGTAACCTCCGTCCCATCCTAGCATTTACTTAAAAGTTAACAATGGGCAATTGAATATAAGACAGCTCATGTGCAGGGACAAAACTTCCTTTCGGTGAGTTGACATACTGGCGCTTCTTTTATGCAGCCAATCATAGATATATGACAATCTTCCTGAGATAGACTAACATTTTTGAATGTTTTGAATGTGGAATATGTATCATATAGCTTTTAATGGCTTGATATGAAACTATGGATTATTTGAACACAGACAAATAAATATACTTTAAATTTCCAATGTAAGAACCTCAAAAAGAACACTGAGAATATTTATATTGAAATTAGAACCCAAGTTGAAGTTTGAGTAGAATATCACCTGTTCTTTATCTGATGCCTTAAATGTCTTGCTGAGAGGATAGGAGTGTTTCCTATGCCCAAATCCACCAACTCAGGAAGTGGATAAAAAAAACCCCTAGTCTTGTGATACTCCATGTGACTGTGTAGTTATGAAGGTAGAGTCAAGAAACAGAATATCCTTTGTGTTTGTTGGAAGGAATGTCAGCCTCCCCTCTATTCAGGAAAAAAACCCCAAGAAGGAATACTCCTCTTCCCACTCCATGTACAGAAAAGTTTTGGTACAGAACAGTGAAAAATGCTGGGGTTCTATATTAAAACATTTCTGAGGTATTTATCATTGGAATAAACCCTGTTGCTTGCTTTATTTTCCTGTCTAGCACAAGAAGAGTATTTTATCCCATAAATTATTATGGATTCTCTTCATGAAAGACCAGCAAGGAGGAGAAACTTCACAGCAGCCCCAATCCATCACCATTCCGTTCATACATTCCCTTCATAAACTTCATAAACTCATTGCCATAGAGTCCTCAAATTGTCTTTGATCCCTCAGTGCCCAAACACAGCTTCCTTATGAGAGACAGGCACTGCAGAAGCTTCTCAAAGGCAGCCCCAGCAGTCTCTGTCAATATGGTTAGTGGTGACTGTTGGATCAGAAGGACCCTTACCTTAACAAGGTGCCCAGCCCGCTGGGACTGAGCCAGGACCTTCCGGAGGCGATGGCTATTAAAGTACAAACAAAGCATGTTCGAATGAACTAAACTTTTATTAGTAAAAGTAGAAAAATAAATTTTATCTCAGGAGACATAAAAAGAATGCCATAAAAACACCACCACTATATTAAAATTATTAATAGTTACTGTGTTGCTAATGAGTTCCATATAGTACTATGATACGAATCTCTCTTGGTTCCATAATTTTATCATCTAAATTTCCATCTGCATTATTATAAAGAATATTAATATATTGTTCAAAATATTGCTAGTTTCCCTTTTTAGCCTCTCAAATTAATCAGGAGGGAATGGGCATCACTTCATCCATCAATATTAGATGCACTTCTGTTCATTAATTCTTGGGCTGTAGGAAATGTGTAAAGATGAAATAATATCTACAGAATAATATCCAATTTTGTCCCCTTCAAAATAATATTATTGATTCATTGAATTTGGTGTTATAGTCTGAAAAAGTCCTGGGTAAGGGCATCATCTCTATACTTACCTGTATGGGGGTAATTACACCATGATCACTTGAATAATCCTCTCTATTTTTCTCCCTTAAACAGCTGTGCCTCGAAAAAACATTTTAAGTGAGTATGTCACAGTACAATTTTTTTATTTACCTGCACAATCTTCTGGGAGGGTAGAGTCAGTAGGTGTATTTCTGATACTGTTTTAATTTTACCATCATCTAAACTTCCTTCTGCATTATTGCAAACAATATTAATTGCTTGTTCAAAATACTGTTCTCTCCTTGACCAATGTTCCCTCTAACCAGTGCATGCGTACGTGGGCGCGCAGGCAAAAACCAAATGCTGTTTCTCCCCGCATGGCAGCTGTTTCTCCCCACCTGGCAGCTAATCTGCCCCTCCCACTTTTGCCGATATTCTTCCCAGCACTGGGAAGCGGCACGCTTTTCAAAAGTGCTGGTTCCCCGGGAAGCAGTCTTTCCTCACCAGCGCAGGGCTTGACCTCCTGACTGCCGTGCTCATCTTGTGCCGTGGGGGGGGGGGGCCTCTTGCAAACCCCTCACCTCCACCACCTCCTCTCGCACTGTCCCACTGCCTGAGCCCATGTAGAAGGTCGCTTTTGCAAAAGGTAGACAAAAAAAAAAGAGAAAGGAGGGAATGAAGAGGGCCTTTGTGCCACCGGGTTCTGGGAGTGGGGTCAACTCAGGGGGTAATTCAGCCATCACCTGTAGTCAGGTTTGGGCTTTCCCCACTGCTACTACAGTGACACAGGCCCCTTCGACGGCTTAAATGCCCTCGATAGGGTCGGGGGAGGCAACTGTAGGGACTCCCATGGTCTTAGACCCTTTGGCCACTATGAGAGCAGCAGCCATCCCATGGGGGTTACCCTCCACGCCTTTGAGTTGTCACCTCCATCCCACTGTCAGGGAACATATTTGGAAAGGGGAGCATGTAGATTTTTTCTCCCTCCTCAACAGGGAAGTTCCTAAAAAGGGGAAGGAAGGTGAGGTGAAGGTACATAAGCCCAAGAAGGTCAGGGTTAGCAGGTGCTTAAGCTCATGGCTGTATGCATACCTGACATATGCTTCAGTGGTGACTCAGAGGGAGCCAGCTCGGGCTCCCTCTATGTTCAGATATATTGACCTGATTGCCCGTGCTCATTTTGACTACAAGGGCACGGCGTGGCGCCACTACAATGAGGCCTTTAGAATGCGGCCGGCATTTGAGCGCATGCTCCCTTGGGATGTGGTTGTCCCCAATTTATGGCTTAATGCAACCCACATGTCCCGGGCTGGGGGAGGCGACCGCACGGGTAGCGGTCACTATATGGAGGATGAGCCGGCGGCGGCGGCGGCAGCTCGGGCAGTAGGGGGAGGTTCAGCTAAAGATGCCCCTATATGTCATGAGTTTGCGGCCAAGGGAGTGTGTTTTCGTCCCTTCTGCAGATACAGACATGCATGTGGGAACTGTGGGGGCTACCACGCCACCAGCACTTGTATCAAGCCCAAGAGGGGTAAGAATAGGAAGGATGGGGCAGGGCCGGTTAAACAGGCCCCGCCTGCTGGGGGGAAAGGGGCCCAGCCGAGTTAAGCTGGGAGTTCTGGAGGAGTTGTTTAAGGAGTATTACCCTTGTAGGAGGGCGGCTGCCCTCTTGCAGGGTTTTACCGAGGGGTTCAGGACCCCATATGGGGGCCTAGGAAGGCCTTCATGTCCGACAACCTTAGATCAGTTATGGGTCATGAAGACATTGTTAAGGCTATAATTCAGAAGGAGGTGGCCAAGGGCAGGGTGCTGGGACCTTTCCGGTGCCCGCCCTTGCCAGCTCTTCAGGTTTCCCCCTTGGGGGTGGTTCCCAAGAAGGCCAAGTGGTGAATTTAGGTTGATTCACCACTTGTCCTTCCCGAAGGGTGAATCAGTGAATGACTTCATTCCTGATGATCTTTGCTCAGTTCACTATGCGTCTTTTGATGCGGTGGTGGCCACGGTTAGGAAGTGTGGGGTGGGAGCCCTTATTGGTACATGCGACATTAAGTCGGCATTCCGACTCCTCCCTATACACCCAGATGATTTTGAGCTCCTGGGCTACCACTCTGAAAGTGGCTTTTATGTAGACAGAGCATTACCTAAGGGCTGCTCTATATCTTGCTCCCTGTTCGAGAGCTTTAGCACCTTCTTGGAGTGGGCGCTCAGGAGGCGCACTGGTCTGGGTTCAGTCATTCACTACCTTGATGACTTCCTGTTGGCGGGGCCTGCACATTCAGAGCAATGTTCTGCCCTGATGTTGGCCTTTGAAGCCCTTTGTGCTCATTTAGGGGTCTCTTTGGCCCCGGAGAAGACTGAGGGCCCTGCTACCAGGATTACTTTTCTGGGTATTGAATTGGACTCGGAGGAGCAATCTTGTAGATTGCCCCTAGACAAGCTGCTCAAGATCCAGAGCAAGCTTGACATAGTTTTAGGTAGTCGGAAGGTGACCCTTCATCAGCTTCAGGAACTCGTCGGGCTTCTTAACTTTGCCTGCCGGGTGGTGGCTCCCAGCAGGGCCTTTTCCCGGAGAGTATATACTACAATGAAGGGGCTACGTTTGCCCCATCATCTTACCCGCCTGAGCGCTGGGGTCAAGGATGACCTGCGCGTATGGCGGGGTTTTTTGGCCCACTTCAATTGTCTTTCTTTCTGGAGGCATGAGCTTCTTTTGGAAGCTGAGTTGCAGTTATGTTCGGACGCCGCGGGGACCTGCGGGTTCGGGGTTATCTTAGGTGACCAGTGGTGCCATTCCATGTGGCCTCTCCCGTGGTCAAGGATTTGACCTTCCTGGAGCTCTTCCCACTGATAGTAGCTTTAGAGTTGTGGGAGAGCAATTTAGAGACAAAACCGTGCACTTCTGGTGCGACAACTTGGCCGTAGTCCAGATTGTTAATTCCCTGTCCTCTAAGAGCATCAGGTTCATGCAGCTTGTCCGCCATTTTGTGCACAGGTTGTTGTCCCTAAATGCCCTGTTTCTGGCCCGGCATGTTCCCGTACTAGATAACGGGATAGCTGACGCCTTGTCCCATGGTCAGTTGTCCAAATTTCGGATGCTGGCTCCGTGGGCTCGTGCGTCACCGGAAGTCTTCCCCGACCACCTTTGGGGCCTGGGCGGGCTCATGAACAAGGGAGGATGGAGGCAAGCAGGGCCATGGCCCTCTTGGTGGCACCCAGCACCTTGAGGGCATACAGAACTCAGTAAGGAGTTCTGGGGCTTGAGGCAAGCCAGGGGTTACCCTTACTTTGGCCCTTTCCAGTAGATCACTTCATGGAGTTCTGCATGCTGCTTAGACAGCGCGGCTTTTCAGTTAGGTCTGGTAGGTCCAGGTTGCTGGCCTGGCCTCTCTGTTTCAGGCCTGTGGCCTTTTATTTATTTATTTATTTATTATTTGGATTTGTATGCCGCCCCTCTCCGAAAACTCGGGGCGGCTCACAACAAGTGAAAAGACAATCCAATACATAATCCAAGTAATTAAAATATTATAAATTTAAGAAAAACCCCTATACTAACATACACACACACACACAAGCATACCATATATAAATTCAACGTGCCCAGGGGAAGATGTTTAGTTTCCCCATGCCTGACGGCAAAGGTGGGTTTTGAGGAGTTTACGGAAGGCAGGAAGAGTAGGGGCAGTTCTGATCTCCGGGGGGAGTTGGTTCCAGAGAGTCGGTGCCGCAACAGAGAAGGCTCTCCCCCTGGGGCCCGCCAACCGACATTGTTTAGTTGACGGGACCCGGAGGAGGCCCACTCTGTGGGACCTAATCGGTCGCTGGGATTCGTGCGACAGAAGGCGGTCTCGGAGATATTCTGGTCCAGTGCCATGAAGGGCTTTAAAGGTCATAACCAACACTTTGAATTGTGACCGGAAACTGATCGGCAGCCAATGCAGACTGCGGAGTGATGGTGAAACATGGGCATACCTGGGTAGGCCCATGACTGCTCTCGCAGCTGCATTCTGCACGATCTGAAGTTTCCGAACACTTTTCAAAGGTAGCCCCATGTAGAGAGCATTACAGTAGTCGAACCTCGAGGTGATGAGGGCATGAGTAACTGTGAGCAATGAGTCCCGGTCCAGATAGGGCCGCAACTGGTGCACCAGGCGGACCTGGGCAAACGCCCCCCTCGCCACAGCTGAAAGATGGTTCTCTAATGTGAGCTGTGGATCGAGGAGGACGCCCAAGTTGCGGACCCTCTCTGAGGGGGTCAGTAATTCCCCCCCCAGGGTAATGGACGGACAGATGGGATTGTCCTTGGGAGGCAAAACCCACAGCCACTCCGTCTTATCCGGGTTGAGCTTGAGTCTGTTGACACCCATCCAGGCCCCAACAGCCTCCAGGCACCGGCACATCACTTCCACCGCTTCGTTGACTGGGCATGGGGTGGAGATGTAAAGCTGGGTATCATCAGCATATTGATGATACCTCACCCCATGTCCTTGGATGATCTCACCCAGCGGTTTCATGTAGATGTTAAATAGCAAGGGGGAGAGGACCGACCCCTGAGGTACTCCACAAGGGAGAGACCTCGGAGTCGACCTCTGACCCCCCACTAACACCGACTGCGACCGGCCAGAGAGGTAGGAGGAGAACCACTGAAGCACAGTGCCTCCCACCCCCAACCCCTCCAACCGGTGCAGAAGGATACCATGGTCGATGGTATCGAAAGCCGCTGAGAGATCGAGGAGCACCAGGACAGAGGATAAACCCCTGTCCCGGGCCCGCCAGAGATCATCCATCAACGCGACCAAAGCAGTTTCCATGCTGTAACCGGGCCTGAAGCCCGACTGCTGGGGACCTAGATAATCGGCTTCTTCCAAGGACCGCTGGAGCTGGAGTGCCACCACCTTCTCGACAACCTTCCCCATGAAGGGAAGGTTGGAGACTGGACGATAGTTGTTGAGTACGGCTGGGTCCAGGGAAGGCTTCTTGAGGAGGGGGCGCACAAGCGCTTCTTTATAGAGTGATGGAAAAACTCCCCTCCCCAAGGAAGCGTTGGTAATCTCCTGGGCCCAGCTCCGTGTCACCTCCCTGCTGGCCGAGACCAACCAGGAGGGACACGGATCCAGTAAACAGGTGGCGGAACTCACAGCTCCAATGGCCTTGTCCACTTCATCAGGTGTCACCAGATCAAACTCTTCCCAGACAGGTGGACAAGTACGTGCCCCAGTCACCTCGACTGACTCATTGTCAGTCGACTCTGTTTTACAATTGGAGTCGAGGTCAGCCCGGATCTGAGCGACTTTATCAGCGAAAAACATGTTAAACTCCTCGGCACTACTCTGCAAGGGCTCCCCAACTCCCCCCTGGTTAAGAAGGGAGCGGGTCACCCTAAACAGAGCGGCCGGGCGGGATTCCGCTGATGCAATCAAGGCGGCATGGTACGCGCATCTTGCCGCCTTGAGCGCCACTTTGTAAGTCTTAATATGAGCTCTTACAAGTGTTCGATCAGATTCAGACCTGCTCTTCCTCCATCGCTTCTCTAGACGTCTCTTTTGGCGTTTCAACTCCCGGAGCTCCTCGTTGAACCATGGGGCTCTACGGGGTCTAGCGCCACGGAGAGGTCGCAAAGGCGCAATCCGGTCGAGAGCCTCCGCAGCAGCCGTATTCCAGGCCTCCGCAAGAGACTTTTGGACTTCTGGCGACTTCCACATTCGGAAGATGGGGGATGGTTTGGTTTGGTAGTGGCCTCTGCCCCCATCGGACAGTAGATGGGCATTAACTGTATAGCAGCTGTCCCATATTAATCATGCTTGGAACAGCCTGTGCGCCTCTCTGTGCGAGGACCGCCTTTTTTCAGGCGGCAGCCAGTGTTATGTTTTTGGGGCCCTTCGTGTCAGAGGAGGCCTTAGCCTCCTCTCAGAGTGACAGGCCTCTCCGTGCATTTCAGTTTTCTGACTAGCACGTTAGTGAGGGCGATGCCTCCCTTTTGGTGAGACAATCTACAACTGACCACTTATAGGGGTGTCAGGATAGAATTGCGGCAGCCACCGATCAGTCTGTGTGCCCGGTGGCAGCACTTTCACCTTCTGCAGTCTTAGGGGTGTGGGGCAGGGGTAACCCCCTTTTAAACACCAGGGGTACCCCGCTTCCCGCTACCAATTTTGGGTTTAGGACTAGGACTCTAGTCAAGATTGGCATAGTCCCCACTGGCTATGGAACGCATTCGTTCCGTATCGGTGCTGCCACTTGCGTGGCAGTGTCTGGTTTCTTGGGTCATAGGATTTGGGAGATTGGCCGCTGGTGGTCAGCGGCCTGTTTAGGTTGGTATGGCCAGTTGTAGTGATAGGACAGGATGTAGGCTAGGTAACCCTTCTCTGTCCTCTTCTAGATAGTCCCACCAGGGTGAGACTGACGGCGTTGTGTGTGGCCACAGTGGTCTTTTGGGCTGCCCACTATGCAGCAAGAACCGCCGTGGGGACCCAGCTGTCTTTAGGCCTGGTGGGTCAGCATTGGCTGGATGGGAGGAAGAGGCCTGCGAAGAGAGGGGTTTCTCCTGCTGCTCCTGGGAGGGCAGCACTAGAGGTGTCGCGCCCAGGTGGTCGGTCTTGCAATTCGTTGGCAATGACCTGTGGTGCTTGGGGGTCTGGCACTGCTTTGCCACGCCCGCGAAGACTTGTGTATTCTTCACAAAGTTTAGCCAACCACGGAAGTGGTCTGGTCTGAGATCCTCCTGAGGATCGTTTGGGGACGCCAATCCCATTAGGGCCACTCACAAGGTCAGGAAAGATGACTAAGGCTATGGGTAGGCTGGTTAGAGAGTTGGGTGGGGTAGTGGTTGCCAATCCCCACATCACCATAGATCAGCCATGGCTTTACCGGGCTGACAATGTTCACCTGTCAGATTGGGGGAACACCATCTTCTTACAGGACCTGCAGCGGTCACTGTGCGAGCTGGTGCAGTTAGAGGGGGGAGTCGGGGGGCCAAGATAGAGATCTGACCCCCACTCCGTGGCAGGTTAGGGATGGAAAACTGGGTGGTGCTTAGCAACTGCATGTTCTCCATTGGGCATCTTTGGGGATGATTGACAGGTTCTCTCCAAAGGTTCGTGGTGGCTAGCCGACCTGAGCAATTGGGGGAACCTGTCTTTGGGTCCCGCCCATTTCCTTCCCCTTGTAGGGGTTAGATGGCGGGACCTTCCACATTCAAGTGCATGGCAGTGAGTCAGGTGAGGGCGTGGCCCCTCACTTGGATCAGCATGGAGCTACGCCCATAAGTTGCCCCGGAAGTTTTTCTGCCGTCATTTTCCGCCCCGGAAGCAATTGTTTGACCCTGCAGGTCCTTGTTTAGGGTTATAGTTAATTTATGTTAATTTATTTGAATAAATTATGCAAATTTAATTAATAAAATGACCCATTTTAAATCCAGCTCTTTGTGGCCGTGTTGTTACTCCGCCTCTGCTGCAATACCTGGCTGGTGCTTCACTCCCCAGCCCGTTTTGCTGCAGGGCCAGGGAGACATGGCCCTCGGCGTCATCGCCATCTTGAAAGGCCGAGATCTTGCGAGATTTCGCGAGATCTTGGCCAGCTTCAGCAGGCTTCGGCCTAGCCGATGACGTTGTCCAGGGGGCGGAGCCTGTCAACCCTATAAAAGGGCTGGACAGGCTTCAGGGCCTCCTTTTCGCCCTGGATGACGGAGAGAACACCCACCCGCCCTCCCTATCTTTCAGTGTGCCACTGTGGGTCGCCCTTAGGGGGGCTGAATAGGAATTTTTGGCGATAATTTATTTCATCAGGATTCAATCAGAAATTTTCAATGTCCAGTGTTTTATCTTTGATATACCTTGTCTGTTAAAGTTCGTTTAAAAGAAAGCAAATAATTAATAAAGAAAAGTAGGTCCGGTTGTAGCTTTACTTTCGCCCAAGGATTTGATTCTTAAAAGGAAAACTTTTCTTTGTTCGCCTTTTAGTTTCAAATTATTTCACTTTTCAACAAATTAAACTCCAAAATTTTACCTTATTCTGTACCTATCTTTCTTTCTTTCTGTAGATCTTTATTTCTTTCAACTTCTTTTTAGATATTTTGCTTCCTTCTCCATGTACAAGCTGCTATGGCCACATCCCAATCAAATTGGGGGATGGTTCTTCATCGCTGCTGCTGCGGGGTATTCCTTCCCCTCCAGGGAAGTGGCATTCTGCCCCTCGGGATCCAGGAGAACCCCTGTTCTAGGTCGAACCCTCCGAGCTCGGCTGAAACGCAATTTGCACCCTATAGCATAAAAAAAGGTAGACGGAAACGGAGCTCTATCCCCATCCTCCCGGCGTGGCTCGGTCCCCACCCGGAAGACCAATCATCCAATTTCTTAATATACTTTAATTTTCATGTCTCTCAGCTGCGTCAAAACCTTTGGTAGCTTATAATTAAAAAGAAAAATAGCAAATATCAAAAGAAAAACGCAGGCTACTGAAAACAACATAGTTTCTTCCCTTTGGCAAGAGTGGTCAAAATTTGAGGAGGGATGATTGATGATTAAATATGGATTGACTATGCAATGATAGCAAAAGATATATTTAGATGTTGTTTAATATTAGGATGTATTAATTCGTAAAATTGGATTAGAATTTTAGAACTACTGTATTTTAAATTCATAATGCAAAGCCATAAAATCATACAGTACATATCATAAACCCCTTATTTATCCTATGTATCTTCCATTAATTTTAACTATATAATTCTATATACTGTATATTTGGAAATGTTGAAGATTAATGAAAGTTAATAATAGTAAATGCTAAGTGCCTGAAAATTAATTGAGTTGGAAATATTGAATGAAATTGTAGAAAAGTAAATATGGAAATAGATTAATTGATGCATTGGTGTTCAGATAGATTTTCATAGTATTACTAGATTACTATAATACTATGATAAATATTTAAGAAATGAAGATTTTAAAGCATGGATTTATTAATAGTTGTGTTTTTGGTTTTGCTGGTTGTTTTAGTTTTAATAGTAATAGATTTTGGTTTTGTTTTATTATTAATTTCTTTTAATAAAAAAGAAGGGAATTTTTTTTTCCTAATTAGGAAAAAATTGTATAATGGATTTTTGTTTCTTTTAACAAGAATGTATAAGAATGAGGAGTAGGCATGATGGCCTATTTAGATTTATAACAGGATAATGATATTAATTGAAATATAAAATAACAGAATAACATAGTGGGAAGGGACCTTATTCTGTCCCAGCACTGAGCCCCAAATAATTACGCCATAAGTTGTCTTGGGGACATCTGTGAAAAAAAATCAGGCATGAAAATTTTATTTATTTATTTATTTGTTATTTGTTTGTCTGTTTATCTGTTTATCTGTTTATCTGTTTATCTGTTTATCTGTTTATCTATTTATCTATCTATCTATCTATCTATCTATCTATCTATCTATCTATCTATCTATCTATCTATCTATCTATCTATCTATTTATCTATTTATCTATTTAGACTTGTATGCCACCCAGTCCCGAAGGGACTGCTGCTCAGACACTATACATTTCTGCCCACACACAAAAAAAAAATTAGAGGGAACATTGTCCTTGACGCATTGCAGGAACACAGTCATGCACAGTGCTTAGAAAACCAGCTTCAGTGCATGCGCAGAATCATAAACAAGATGGTGGTGCCTATGGCGCCACCAAGAGAGACAGTTCAGGGGCATGGCAGGCCTGATTTGCTTCTGGTTCTAGCGACTTAGACTGCCAAGTTACGACCAGTTCCATAGAACCGGTCTGAACTGAGAGGAACCCACCTCTGTCTCAGATTCATCAGGAAGGAACAGGCTCAATTTGGGCATCATTTCATCCATCAATATTAGATGCACTTCTGCTCACTCATTAATCCCGTGTTCTTGGGCTGTAGGAAAAGTGTGTAAAAGTGAAATAATATCTAAAGAATAATATCCATTTTTCCCCTTCAAAATAATATTATTGATTTGTTGAATTTGGTGTTATAGTCTGAAAAAGTCCTGGGTAAGGGCATCATCTCTATACTTACCTGTATAGGGATAATTACACCTTGATCACGTGAATAATCCTCTCTATTTTTCTACCTTAAACAGATCTGTCTCTAAAAGAACTTTTAAGTGAGTATATCACAGTACATTTTTTTAATTTACCTGCACAATTTTCTGGGAGGGTGTATTTCTGATACTTTTAAAATTTTACCACCATCTAAACTTCCTTCTGCATTATTGGAAAGAATATTAATAGCTTGTTCAGAATACTGTTCACTCGACGCATTGCAGTCACACGGGCAGGCACAGTGCTTAAAATAAACAGCTTCTGCGCATACGCAGAATCATAAACAAGATGGTGGCACCTATGGCGCCACCAAGAGATGCAGTTCAGGGGCGAGGCTGGCCTGAGTTGCTTCCAGTTCTAGCGACTTAGACTGCCAAGTTATGACCAGTTCCATAGAACTGGTCTGAACCAGATGAGCCTACCTCTGTTTCAGATTCATCACAAAGGAACGGACTCAGTTTGGGCATCAATTCATCCATCAATATTAGATGCATTTCTGTTCATTCATTAATCCCTTGTTCTTGGGCTGTAGGAAAGGTGTAAAGATGAAATAATATCTAAAGAATAATATCCATTTCCCCCCTTCAAAATAATATTATTGATTTGTTGAATTTGGTGTTATAGTCTGAAAAAGTCCTGGGTAAGGGCATCATCTTTATACTTACCTGTATGGGGGTAATTACACCATGATCACTTGAATAATCCTCTCTATTTTTCTTCCTTGAACAGGACTGTATCCAGAAAGCACTTTCAGTAAGTATATTAGAGTACAATATATTTATTTACCTGCACAATCTTCTCGGAGGGTGGAGTCAGTAGGTGTATTTCTGATTCTTTTTAAATTTTACTGCCATCTAAAGTTCCTTCTGCATTATTGCAAAGAATATTATTAGCTGCTTCAAAATACTGTTTGCTCCTGATGCATTGCAGATACATGGGCATGCACAGTGCTGAAAAAACAACAGCTTACATGCATGCGCAGAAGCAAAAAACAAGATGGCGGTGCATCTGGGGCTGCCAAGACAGACAGTTCAGGGGCATGGCAGGCCTGAGTCGATTCCAGTTCTAGCAACCTAGGCTGCCAAGTTACTATCAGTTCCATAGAACTGGTGTGAATCGGGAGGAACCCACCTTTGTCTCAGATTCATCAGGAAAGAATGGGCTCAATTTGGAAATAACTTCATCCATCCATCAATATTAGATGCATTTCTGTTCATTCATTAATCCTGTGTTCTTAGTGTCATGGCTATAAGACAGGTGTACAGTTGAAATGTTGAACAATTATTTTTCATCCGTGAATACACTGAAGTATGACACACCTTTTTTCTTCAAAACAATATTACTGATCCCGTGAACTTGGTGTTAGAGTCTGAAATAGTCCTGAGTAAAGGGGTGACGAGGATCATCTCTATACTTAACTATATAGGGGTGATACCTCGATCATATCACTGTTTATCTCTCTTGAACAGATCACATTGAAGTTATCCTTCATGAAAGTAAGTATGTCTAAGTACAATGGGTTTTATTTACCTGCACAATCTTCTGGGAGGTGAGAGGCAGTAGCTGTATTTCTCATACTGTTATAGAGCTTTATCCATTTGTGTTTCTCCCTTTCTTGCCTGAATTAATTAAAGGCATCCTCTAAGGCAGTAGTTATTCTCAGATTCCCTGTAATGACATCATGAAACCCTTAGGGGTCAGACAACCAGAGGCTAAGAACCATTGGTCCTAGATGGCGAACCAATGGCACAGGTGCCATAGCTGGCACATGTTGCTATATCTGCTGACACATTAGCCATTGCCCTAGCTCAGCTCCAACGTGTATACCTGTGCCGGTCAGCTGATTTTTGGCTCACACAGAGGCTCTGAGAGGGAGTTTTTCACTTCCAGAGAGCCTTCAGCGGGATGTGTATAAGGGTGATTTTTTCCCTCCCCCAGCTCCAGGGAAGACATCACTGTCCTAGAGCATTGCCTTTCCTGCAGTCACTTCCTCCACAATCAGCTCATATCTTCCTTTCTTTTCTTACATGTTTCATGACTGTAGGTAGGTCCTTTTAAATGCATATAATCCAGAGAAGGCGGACGGCTCTAAACTGAACGGTTAGATTTTCGGCGAATTTTGATATTATAATGGAAACATAAGTACAACTTTCTTTATGAAGAAATAATTATATTGACTTGCCTTGATTGGAAAAATAAGTCAAAGCACTCTGTGATGAAAACAGCAGTTATATTCTTTGACATTTCTCTTTTTTCATTTTTAACCAGCAAGGGTCCCAAATTTTGAATATAAATATTTTAATACACCAGACCTTATATGCATCACAATTTCTATTTTCCAGACATCACATGAACTATTTGTTCAAGTTGACAAAAACCCAAATGCTTCTGATAAGTTCTTTTCATTTTTGGCAGAAGGTTACAAAGGAATTTCTGCAACTTCTGTGATTTGGGGAAAAATCAATATGTTAAAACAATATTGAAATCCTATTTATTCCTTCCTTGGCATACTTTTTAAACCCCTATTTTAAAAGAAAGGCCCTATTTCTTTCCCACCTATGCTTTCCTCTTACACTTTATTTACTGGCTTTGTGAGAATTACCCCATTTCATGGGGAACTCCACCCCTCTCTTCCCAGTAAAAACTAAAATGTTATTCCTTCACTAGGAGCTATGGGGGCTGGAGTGGTTACAGTTACAATCTGAATAATGTCATTACATTTTTTAATTATTATTTTTAATGAAACATAAAACATAAAAAACAAAGACAAAAATAAATAATACACAAAACACAAAATTACAAAAATATTTACATATTTGATATAAGATTGTTTTTACATTTCCTTTTCTGCATTTCCCCTTTTTGCTTTAGTTAGTTGTTTTGTTTCATTTTCTCCTCTATCCATTTGTAAATTTTTCCTCATACAGTATAATATTCATTTTCCTGTTTGTTCTGCAATTCTAGTGTAAGTTATACATTTTTGTGCATTCTAGTATTTTTCTAACCACCATTTGTTCTGTTGGTATGTTTTCTTTTTTCCCAGTTTTATGCAAAGGTCGGTCTTGCCAAGGTAAGTACGTGGATTATTAAACATAAGCTTGCCATTTATTTATCTATTTATCTATTTATCTATTTATCTATTTATCTATTTATCTATTTATCTATCTATCTATCTATCTATCTATCTATCTATCTATCTATCTATCTATCTATCTATCTATCTATCTATCTATCTATCTATCTATCTATCTATCTATCTATCTATCTATCTATTGGATTAATTGGATTTATATGCCACCACTCTCCGAAGATTTTTGGCTTGCACAGACGCTCTGGGAGGGCGTTTTTGGCTTCTAGAGAGCCTCCAGCAGGGAAGCCTTTGCAGCCTGGGGAATGGTGAAACATGAGTCTACTGGGGCCACCAGAAGTTAGGAAATAGTTCATTTCCGACCTCCAGAGGGCCTCTGGGGAGTGGGCTGTTTTCGCCATCACAATGCATTGAATTATGGGTTTGGGCACTCATGTATGCGTTATAGTGCTCACACATGCTCTTTCTGCACCTGAGGAAAAAAAGTTTTGTCATCACTTCCTAGAGCATTGCCTTTCCTGCAGTCACTTCCTCCACAATCAGCTCATACCTTCCCTTCTTTTTTTCATATGTTTCATGACTGTACATAGGTCCCTTTGAATGCATATAATCTGCAGAAGGGGGACGGCTCTAAACTGAATGGTTAGACTTTGTGTGAATTTTTATATTTAAAGAGTAAAATATAATGGAAACATAATACAATTTTCTTTATGTAGAAATAATTATATTGACTTTCCTTGATTGGAAAAATAGGTCAAAGTGCTCCGTGATGAAAATGGCAGTTATGTTCTTGGACATTTCCCTTTTTCATTTTTAAGCAACACGGGTTCCAAATTTTGAATATAAATATTTTAATACACAAGACATTCTATGCATCACAATTTCTATTTCCAGACATCACATGAACTATTCTTTCAAGTTGACAAAACCCCAAATGCTTCTGATAAGTTCTTTTCATTTTTGGCAGAAGGTTACAAAGAAATTTCTGCAACTTCTATGATTTGGGGAAAAAATCAACATGTTAAAACAATATTGAAATCCTATTTATTCCTTTCTTGGCATACTTTTTCAACCCCTATTTTAAAAGAAAGGCCTTATTTCTTTCCTGCCTATGCTTTCCTCTTACACTTTACTGTGTCAGTGCTCCAAATAGCACCTGATAAATCAATCAATCCCAGTCCAATTCTCTCAATCTGAGCTCGATTTATTAACAGAACCATGTTGGTTATGCCGTAGCTATTCCAATTCTGAATACTTCCCAGAATCCCACCTAGGTTAAGGTTAATCTTACATCCCCACACCCACAGGTTCATCATGAGAGTCACTCCATGTACAGGGGTTTATCAACTTCCTCTTCTCTTCAGTTGAGGCAGAAAAAACGGTGACCTTGGCTCGGAGTTTAGTAATTTTCCCACTGACTACTCACTACCCTTCCCAACCCCCCTTAGGCTGTATTACTGTGACAGGCCGAAATCTCTAACTCCACAGGATGGCTTCCCTCCTGACAGGCGGACCCCCTTCGCAAAGAACCATCTCCTGGAAAAATGGAATAAATATATAGGGATTAGTATCACTTAAATCCCCCTCCAGGGGAATAGTTGGGTAGGTTTCATGAAACTGCTTAATTAATCTATCAGCCTTGACATCCCAGCTCTTAACCCAGGTTGCTTCTGACAGGGGGTACCTCTTCCAATGTATCAGGTACTGCAGTTTGCCTTGGAAAATACTGGAATCTGAATTTCTTTTTCACTTCATAGTGAGTTTCGCCCTGTATCACTATTGGGGGAGGGGGTGACTGTGCACGTGACCTAATGTTGGAACCGATCACTGGCTTTAGCAAGCTGGATGAATCCCCTTCTCAGGTTGGTGTCTATGTACTTTGTCAGCTCTTCCATCTCCCTTGGTGACATTGCATACATTCTAGGTCTTGGGAGAACTGCCGCTGGCTCAAGTTCTATTGCACAGTCTGTTGGTCTGTGAGGTGGGAATTCATTGCAATCTTCCTCACTGAAAACTCTCTCCAGGTTTCTGTATTCAAGGGGTACATTTTGGAGATCTGGTAGTGTCCTTTCCTTCATCGTTGCTGCTACTAAGGGCCCTTCTGTTCTCTCCTGGGGGAAATGACTTTTCCTGTCAGTTCCTGTGGGAGGGGTAGGCCCTATGTGGAGGAAAAGCTTGCGGTATCCATCCTCCCACTTTATAGGGGGGTCCATTTGTCCAACCAAGCCAACCCCAAGATGATGGCTTCTGACATCTTGGGGCGACTATGAACTACAGGAACTCACAGTGTCAGCCTATTTGCAACTCAACTAGCTCTGTCAGGAGCGTGGCCGGAGCTCCGCCTATGAGGGAACCATCCACTTGTTGGAAATGGATGGGTTTGGCTAAAGGTCTGGTTTGGCTTCTTAATCTTTGCACTACTGCTTTGCTGATAAGACATCTAGAGCATCCTGTGTCTAGCAAGGCCTTTACTTCCCCTTACTCCCCCATGGTGATCCTCACCTTAAGGAGGAATGGGGGAATGGTTTCACTCACCATCGGGTCATCTTCTCCAGCGGGTTCCTCATTCCAGTCAGGGCTGAGTCCTGAAGGGACGGCTTCTTCACCCTCAGGGGTATTCTCAGGAGGAAAGAGCTCCGTTGTTTGAAAAGCCCAATGCCCTGGTTCTGAGGGTCTTCTTGGTCTTCTCCTTGCCACTGAGCAAGATTTGGCTCTTGGGAGAGAGGGGGGGCTCTTGGGAGAGAGAGGGGGCACTCAGACGCTCGGTGTCCTTGTTTACCATACCGGTAGCAATTTGTTCACCTCATGGCGTCTGAACCAGAAGGCTCCAGCTGATGAAGAAAAGGGTGGCATCCTGAAAGTTTGTTATAGGCCCGGCTGGGGAGCGGTTTCTTTTCAGTGCGATCCACCTCGTCCAAAGTAATTGCCATGGTGTACCAATTCTGGATGGCCCAAGGGATCCCCGGATTTCACATGCCCTTCTTAATTCTGGATCAAGAGCATTTTTAAAAGTGTGGACTAAAGGTTTTTCAGGCCATTCTCTCAATTTTCCTGCAGACCGTCTGAACTCCCACACCAATTCCTTCACCAGTCGCCCTGCTTGTTTCAGAAAGCCAATCTGTTTCTCTGCATCTACCTGGCTTGCAATGTCTTGAAATCTCATTCTCACCAACTCAATAAACCCAGCCACATCGTTTAGCTCAGGAGCTGCTTCATCAAATAATTCAGCTATAAACTCTGCTGCTTCCCCTTCATTTAACCACTCAAAAAGGGCCTCAATCAGCTTGCGATCTGTTGGAAACAAATGGCTGTGTTGCCTTACAAATGCTCCAACTCTGTAGATAAAGTAATTAAGTTTCTTCAGATTCCCATCAAATTTTGCTTGGGAGGAAGTTGGGCCAGGCAATTCAGGAGGGACAAAGGATCCCCTCCACTGGTAGACAACCCCATTGTGGAGAGGGCTCCAGTCTCAGTTTCATTCTGCTGGTAGGGGGGTGGCTGGGCAGGAAAATAAATGGCAGTTGTTCTCACCAGTTCTCTAAAAAGGCTTCACTATTAGAATTCCTGGGCAAGGGGAAGACAGGGGCCCCACTGGCAGTGGGCCCATCCTATCCCCGGAATATACACAGACCAAGGTGTCTTCATATCAGAGCGTTCCCCTGGCTCTTGTCTCCCATGCTTTGGGCCTCCCCATTGGAAATGAATGCCAACGTGGTCTTAGAGGGAACGGTCACTCAGGTGGTTTTCAATTCTGCTGGAGCACCTTTAGGGGTTTCACTTGCAGCCATGTGGAAGGAAGGGGTTCCTTCACTTTGCAGGGTCTCCTTCCTTAACCTAATATAAGAATCCCCTGGGGCTTTCAAGACCCATCCACGAGTTTGGGGACATTGTTTAGGGGTTGTTCCACTTACAGTCAGGCATCCAAAATAGTCAGGGAGATCTGCCAAGGACTGGCTCCTGGACACCGATTGCAGGCTCCCAGATTCAGACTGGTCGATAACAATATTTAATATTTCTTTTAACCAATTTTTAATCATAGCCCAATTTTTTTTCACTCCCAGGCCCATTTATTAATTGGATTTTTATGCCGCCCCTCTCCATGGACTCCACCACATGTGGTAATACGTGCCATGTGTTTAGTGAAGGGCTACCAAAATGTTTACTACCACAATGTGGGTGTGGCTTATGCAGGATGCCCTGCATTTTCTTTCAACATCTTTCAGTGCAAATTGGGTGCTCTGGGGTGGAGCTCCATTTTCACTACCCCACTGCATCTCCCCCCATCTGGGCAGTAGCCCACCCCTGTTTTGAATTTCCAACATACTTTTTTCAAATTATTGCAAATTTTCAGCTCATCTTGCCAGGCCATAGTGCCACTGGTAAAACATCTTGTACACATTTTCTTTATGTGGTATGGATATTGTCAATTAAACATTTATTTTCTAAAGTTTTTCCCAATCCTCTATAACCAAAATTGGTCATCCAGGCTATCATATTTCCCTTTACAGATTCTTCTATATTTTTAAATTCTGATAAGTAAATATACAATGAATTTTTTATCTGATCCTATTAATATTTTATCTATTGTATGTGGTTTCTTGCAAATTCCGAATTCTATTAAATCCCTCTTATATCTACTTTGTATCTGATAATAGGATAACCAATTTATTCCTATTTCTTCCTTTTCAAGTTCCTCTCTACTTTCGAATGAGCCTTTTAAGTCTAAATATTCTTCATATGTTTTTATTTTAGTCTTATCAATGATATTAGGATAACTTAGGCTTCTATAGTAGATAACCATCTTGGTATTTCCATATAATGTTTTTTTTCTTTACCTTTCTCCAGTTTCCTAACAGTATTTTCTGTATCATGATTTTTTTTTAAATAAGTTTTTTAATTAAATTTTTCCACAACAAACAAACAAACAAACAACAACAACAACAACAAAAAACCTTAAAGAAAAAGTGCCCAACACCAATAACCCCTCCACCATTAGGGGGTTCAGTTATTTACAGTAAATTACAATTTCTTCCTTGGCTCCGGTTTACATTCCTTTACATACAAAGAGTGATTGAAGTTTATTTTTCACATTGTCGTCAAATATTCTACGTAAAATATAATCTTTCACCTTATTCCATCGTGCCATCAGCTTCTCCAATTTATTTTCATCACAATTATTTATTCTTGATTCCGTAATTTCAAAGTGAATGTGGTCCACCACGTACCAGTACCAATTTTGGATTGTCCATTTATTGCTGTCCTTCCACCCTAATACCACTACTGCTTGTGCATTTTCCAAGGCTGCTGTTTTGATTTCTCTAAATTCTCGTAATTCCCCATGTTTAACTAGTATTGCTAATTCTTTCGTGATTATCCAATTAATGTTTAACATATCATTAATTTCATTCTGTACTTCCTTCCAAAATTTTTGAACTTCAGCACATTCCCAGAGCATGTGCATAAAAACTCCTTTTATTTGGCAACCATGCCAACAGTTTCCTTTTCCTTTCCTCTGGAAGTGTGCTAGTTTTACTGGCGTGAAGTACCATTTGTGTAAGATTTTCCTTCTCATTTCTCTAATTCTTGTGTTCTTTATCTTATATATATTTTCTACTACTTCTTCCATCTCGTTTTCATTGATCTGTAATTCGTTTTGCCAGTATCTTGTTAGGCCTTTAATCACTTCCTCTTCCACTTGTAATAACATACTATAAATCTTACTAGCCTGTCCTTTTGAATCATTACTCTTTTCTTTCAGTATTTTCTCTAGACAGTTTTCTTCTCTTAAAAATGCCTCTTTAATCTCCGTTTTATTCAAATATTTGCATATTGCATTAATCTGCAACCATTTTTGTTGGCCCAACCACCATTCGAGGTGAGTTCTGTTAACTCTTCCGTCTGTTTCATATAATTGTTCTATTCTCATTATGCCTTTATCGTTTAATTCCTTTATAACCCTATCTAGGTTAATGTCATTATTTATATTCAAAACATGCAACGTTGATAATTTTGAGTTCCTATTTGCTAATTTCCCTTGCCATTTTGACCAAATATCTACAGCTGCTTTCAAAGGATCGGCTAATCTATTGATTTCAATTTTGCTCCATTTTTTAAATAAAATCTCTTTGTTTTTAACATTGTTAATCTCCTTTTCAAGTTTCACCCACTTCTTTTCTGTCAATAATTGTAATTCCATTAATCTTTCTATTTGAAATGCCTCTCTATATAATTCTAAATTTGGGTACCCCCATCCTCCATCTTTTTCTCTGGCAATCAGCCATCGTTTCCTTGTTCTAGGTTTTTTATTTCCTTCAATCCAATAATTCATTTTAGTGTCCCATTCCCTTAGTTTTACTCCTGGGAAGGTACCTGGTAAAACTTGGAATAAATACATCATTTTTGGAATAATCATCATTTTAAGAGCTCTTACTTTGTCCATTTTTCTCAAACTTTTATCTTTCCACTTTTTAATTTGCTTTTGCATTTTTTTCCATATTAAGTTATAATTTGCCTCAGCAACTTTATTTGGGTTTTTAAATAACCAAATTCCTAAGTATTTCATTTTTTAACATCCTAATTTCAATCCTGAGTTTTTTCGTATCTCGATTTGCTCTTTGGGACCTATATTCAAACAGAATATTTCTGATTTCTCAATATTAATTGATAGACCTGATTGGTCTTTAAATTCCTGAAGTACCACCATTAATTTTCGCATCATTTCAATGGGGGTTTCAGACAGTATTATGGCATCATCTGCAAAGAGATTTAATTTCAATTTGAGTTTCCCAATTCGGTAACCCTTCCAATCCCTATCATCTCTAATTTTATTTGCTAGAACCTCAATTGCCATTGCAAACAAAGTGGGGGAGAGTGGACACCCCTGCTTAGTTCCATTTTGGATATTAATTTTCTCTGTTCTATTTCCATTTACCCTAATATAGGCCATATTATCCTTATAAATTTCTTTTATAATTTGACAGAAGTTTTCTCCCATATTTAATTCCTTACAAAGTTGAAACAGGTAATTATGATTAACTTTGTCGAATGCTTTGTACACATCTAATTTCAGAACACATAATTTCTTTTTGGTAGTGGTAGCATGGTGTAACACATTAACAACATTTCTAATTGGTTCGTGAATCTTTCTTCCTTTAACAAATCCATATTGGTCTTCACTAATTATTTTTGGTAAGATACTCTCTATCCTATTTGCTATAATTTTCATAAATATTTTATAGTCCTGGTTTAATAAACTGATGGGGCGATAGGATCCCGGATCTAACAAATCACGATCTGGTTTTGGAATAGTGATAATCTCGGATGTCTTCCATGACTGTGGAATGTTGAAGGTTTGAAGTATGTTATTAAATAGTTTCCCCAAATGAGGTAATAATTGAGTACCAAAAGTCTTATAATATTCCCCCGTAAGCCCATCTGGGCCTGGAGCTTTGGCAGGTTTCAGTCCATTAACAACTCTAATAATTTCATCATTTGTTATTGTCCCGTTTAGCATCTGTTTATCTTCATCAGTTAGTTTCTCCTTAGTCTATCTTTTGCAAAATAATCTGATCTTTTTTATATAACTCTTCATAAAACTCTTTCATTATTTTTTGCAATTCATCATTACTACGTTTTGTAACACCTTTCTTGTCCCTTAAAGCAACTATACAAGATTTTTCTTTTCTTTTTTTAAAATAATTTGCCATTTGTTTCATTGATTTATTGCCCCATCCCAAAAATTTTCTGCTTTACAATCAATCTCATATTATTCCATATTTGTTGATCCATAAGTCTCAGTTGTTGTTTTTTAATTTTTAGTAAATTGTTCCACTCCCCATTTCTTGTACTTTTCAATATTTCTTGAGTTAATTCAATATCTTTAATTAATTTTTTCCTTTCTGTCTCACATTTTTTTTAAATATAAATTTCGGTACTGATACAATTCCCTCTCATAAAGGCCTTATGTACATCCCAAATTGTTGATTGCTTCATATTTCCCGTGTCATTTAATTTAAAATATTCAATCAATTCTTTTATTTTCTTCTCTTCCTGACACAATAGGATTGTATCTCCATATTTTTTGTTTATTGTTTGAGTCAAATACAATTACTGCTAATAATGGGGCGTGGTCAGATAACCAAATGCTTTCAGTTTCAGCTCTTTTAAGATATGCATTCCCGATTTTGTTCATTAATATATAGTCGATGCAGCTAAACTTGTTAAGCCTAGCTGAATAGAACGTGGCTCTATTTGTCACCTCGTCATGAAGATCCATCATACCTAATTTATTTAATGGCAAATTATTTTTTCCCTGTTTCCCTGCTATCAGTTCAATATTGAAATCACCTTCCAAAATCACTGTACCTTCTGCGAAGTTATTCAATTTACGCTTTGTATTTAATATAAATTGCTTTGTGGCGCATAAATTACTGCTAATGTTATTACCTTATCGTTCATTTTTCCTTTAACAAATAACGTCCTTCCCTCCTTGTCCCTTTTAGTCTGGGTCAATTCAAAAGGAACTCTTTTATTTATTAAGATTGCCACTCCTTTACTTTTATTATTTTTGCTTCTGGACTCATATACCCCTCCCCAATCCTTACAGTTTGTTAATTTATCATTTCTATTTCTCCCCTTATGTGTTTCTGATAAAAATAGAAAGTCTACTTTTTTATCCCTAGCCAGTTTCATGATTCTGTAACGTTTGATCTGTGACAACAAACTGTTTACATTTAGTGACATCAGAACTTTTTCACCCATTCCTTTTAATTATATTTCTCCCCTCTGTAAAGCGAAGCATATTGGAAGATTCTCCATTTATAATCTTGAACCCCCACCCAAGTGCCCCTCCCTCAACATTCCCCCAGGGGGGAATCAATGGAAGAAAACTCCATTGGCTCCGAGAGGCACCCATGGCTTGGCTATCCCTCTAGTACGCTCTAACAAAAATACTCCTTTAAGAGTCAAATAGTAACCCTCAACCCCCCCCCCATTCCTTCCTTTAGATATTAAAGGGAAAAAATACGCAAAAAGTTAGTCAGCTGGGAACAACAACACCAGTTATACAATGCAATACTTGTTTCTTATTTCTTCTTTTGGCGTGTGACGCGTCCCTCCTCCTTCTTTCCCTTTTCTCGGAGTAAAGCTAGTTCCTTTTCTAATGCGATGATTCTTTCCTCCTTCTCTTGGCTGCTGGGATCTCCTATAGATAACAGAGAAATTGCTTCCCCCCTTCAGCTCTAATTGTATCTTTTGTTGACATTGCTTGGTGATTTATATCTGGATTTATTCCCAGCTGTCGAAGCATTTGCATTCCTTCTTCCAGGGAGCTCGCAGAATAAGTCTTGGCATCTTTGAAAATCAAAATCGTGGCTGGAAGTTTCCATGTGTAACGCTGATTATTCTGATGCAGCATATTCGTCACTTGTCTCATCTGGTTTCTTAACATCAGCGTCTGGGGAGATAAATCTTTCAAGACACGGACAGGAGAGCCTTTATAATGAAGATTTGCAGTTTGTTTAAGCTGTGTAAAAACTTCGGCTGCTCTCCGCTCCAGGGCAAATCTTATCAGAATACAGTGGAACCTCAAGATACGAACTTAATTGGTTCCAGGGAAAGGTTCGTAACACGAAAGGTTCGTAAGACGAAACATTGTTTCCCATAGGAAACAATGTAAAGTCAATTAATCCGTGCAACAAAAAAAAAACAACCGCAAAAAAAACGCTGCCGCCCGGCTGTCACCTTTAAAAACAGCCGGGCGGCTTCCCTCTCTCTCTCTCTCCTTCCTCCCTCCTCCTCCTCTTCCTCCTCCTCCCGTATTCCACCTCCCTCCCAGCCCGCTAGGCAGGCCAGTGGTCCCCGTCACGGCGGCCCGATTGAGGGGCCGGCGGTCTCCGCCAGGGAGAGCTTCCTGGCTTTCGTTCTTGTTGGATTCGCGCGTTTTCATGCCCAGGAAGCTCTCCGAAGTGAGGAGAACCGCCGCTGTCGCCGCTCGGCCACGCCTCCTCGCCCGCCGCCCGCCCGCCTGCCCAGGATGCAGACCTGCTGCCTCGCCCTGCGCCTGCTGCCGGCCCGATCCTGCGTCTATTGCTTCTGGGCTGGTTCCATTCTGTTCCCTGCCGGCCACGGAGACCGGCCCCGTGGGCTCGTTTACATCTTCCGCTGCCAGCCAGGCAGTGCAACGAAGAGAGGCATTCGCTTTCCTCCCGCCGGCCCCTCAATCGGGCTGGCAGGGAACAGAATGGAGCCTTCCGCGGGGAGAATCAGGAGGCTCCTTTGGCGGCTGGAGGCTGCCTGGCTTTGTGTTTTTGGCTGGGGGAGGAGACAGTAGGACCTTCCTAACTTCCTCCCCCCCCCAGCGAAAACCCCAAAGATTGTTTGCTGCCACACGATTTAGCGGCGAAGTGACGTGAAGGGATGGAAAGCTGAAACCGGGCTGTTTCAGCTTTCCATCCATCCACGTCACTTTGCTGCTAAATCGTATGGCAGCAAACAATCTTTGGGGTTTTCGCTGGGGGGAGAAGTAGGACCTTCCTAACTTCCTCCCCCCCCCCAGCGAAAACCCCAAAGATTGTTTGCTGCCATACGATTTAGCAGCAAAGTGACGTGGATGGATGGAAAGCTGAAACAGCCCGGTTTCAGCTTTCCATCCCTTCACGTCACTTCGCCGCTAAATCGTGTGGCAGCAAACAATCTTTGGGGTTTTCGCTGGGGGGGGGGAGGAAGTTAGGAAGGTCCTACTTCTCCCCCCAGCGAAAACCCCAAAGATTGTTTGCTGCCATACGATTTAGCGGCGAAGTGACGTGGATGGATGGAAAGCTGAAACAGGCGAAAGGCGAGGAAGCCTATTGTAGTAGCTGCCACAGCGGAGACATTTGGGGTTTTGGCTGGGGAGGGAGGGGAAGGCAGGAGGTCCGGCCCTTCATTTGCCCTCCCAGCAAAAGGCAAAGCCGCGCAGCTCCGCATCGCCGAAGGAGGCTTAACCCCACCCCTCTGTCCCACCCCTCGGCCGTATCCGGCATAACTTCCTCCTGCCTATCCCCGCTCTTCTGCCGGCCACGGCCGAGGGGTGGGACAGAGGGGTGGGGTTAAGCCTCCTTCGGCGATGCGGAGCTGTGCGGCTTTGTCTTTTGCTGGGAGGGCAAATGAAGGGCCGGACCTCCTGCCTTCCCCTCCCCCCCCCCCAGCCAAAACCCCAAATGTCTCCGCTGTGGCAGCTGCTACAATAGGCTTCCTCGCCTTTCGCCCGTGCCTGGCGGGAGCTGAAGAGTGCTTTGCCCAGTGCAAAGTTGACAGCAAGCAGCTCCGCAGTCCCGAAAGGAGGCTTAACCCCACCCCTCTGTCCCACCCCTCGCCCGTGGCCGGCAGAAGAGCGGGGATAGGCAGGAGGAAGTTATGCCGGATACGGGCGAGGGGTGGGACAGAGGGGCGGGGTTAAGCCTCCTTTGGGGACTGCGGAGCTGCTTGCTGTCAACTTTGCACTGGGCAAAGCACTCTTCACCTCCCGCCAGGCACGGGCGAGGGCGTGGAAGCTTATTGTAGCTCGCCCATGGCCGGCAGAAGATCGCTCTTGCCCGGCTTCCCCGCGAGGCATCAGGTCAGCATTCTGGGCGGGCGGGCGGCGGACGAGGAGGGGGAAAGCCTCCTGCAGCAGCTGCCACAGCCGCCGGCTTCCCCGCCGCCCGCCCCACAGAATGCTGACCTGATGCCTCGCGCGGAAGCCGGGCAAGAGCGATCTTCTGCCGGCCATGGGCGAGCGGCAGGGAGTCGGGGCTGCTGGCAAGCGCCCCAGCCTGGCTGTGACCTTTTAAAACAGCCGGGGGGCTTCCCAGGAGCCTCCGGAAGCCAAACGCCAAACCCGAACTTCCGCGTTCGGCGTTGGGAGGCTCCTGAGAAGCCGCCCGGCTGTTTTAAAAGGTGACCGCCGGGCTGGGGGGCTTCCCAGCACCCCCCCGAACCCCGAACCTGAAAGTTCGGGATTCGGGAGGTTGCTGGGAAGCCCCCCAGCCCGGCGGTCACCTTTTAAAACAGCCCGGGGGCTTCCCAGGAGCCTCCCAATGCCGAACCCGGAAGTTCGGGTTTGGCGTTCGTAACTTGAAAAAAGTTCGTAAGAAGAGGCAATTTTTTTCTGAACCCCGGGTTCGTATCACGAATTGTTCGTAAGACGAGGGGTTCGTATCTTGAGGTACCACTGTATCTTTTTGGTTGGTTAATTTCCGAGGACCGTAAGCCCAATGGACTCTCTCAATTTCATCCAAGTCCACTGTGATTTTACTTTCCAGGAACCATTGGTAAATCAATTGGGTTAATTTCTTATTTTCACCAAAATCCTGCTTAAAGCCCCTCAATCGTAAGTTTGATCTCCTCTGCCTGTCCTCCAAATTGTTTATACGCTGCTCTTGTTTTTTCCTATCAGCCTCCAGTTTCAAGATCCTTATCTCCTGATCTTTGGATTGAACTTTCAGTTCGTTCATGCCATCTGTCATTTCTTTCATGGCTAGTTGCATTTCTTTAAGTTGTTCCCCCACGTTAGTAAATGCCTGAAGGAGTGTGTCCATTTTTTCCCCTAGATCTGGGATAGTCGCCATTTCCCTTGGTCGTTTTACTCACTTTTTAGCAGTGAAGTTCTGGTCTATAACTCCTCTTTTTAGCTGATCCGAGCAGGTTTTCGAAGTCTCTTTCAAGTTCTCTATCTCATAAATCACTTTCACTTAGCTTGGGAGGGCTGTTGAGGGTTAAGATTTGTTTTCTTTAATCACATCTGGAGAGCGTTCCGTGGGAGCGTCTACTCTGGACGCATGCGCAAAGCCTTCTTTCCTGCCTATGCTTTCCTCTTACACTTTACAGTTTCCTAACAGTATTTTCCGTATCATGTGTAATTGGAATTGTGTGTGTGTGGTACTTTCTTTTTCCCATAACATATATAAATTAACCCCCTAAAAATAGTTTAAAAAACCAATAAAAACATTAAAAACATTAAAATATATATAATACATAGACAAAAATAGCCTAGACATAATTAACTTGCCAATAGTACTTAAAAAGGAAAAGCATAAAGCAACAGTAGCAGCAAGAGGACGCCGAACTCCAAGCTGCTTAAGCCGGTTAGTTCCCAAAGTTGTAGAAGTTCTAAAAAAAGGCAAATATCAATATTTGAGTCTCAGGGTATAAATGCAGGATGGTCTTTTTAGTGCTGGTCGCAATCAATGACCAGTACTATAAAAGTACTGTCTCTTTACCTCGATTGTAATTGTCCCATGTTCTTTCTCTATGGAAGCTCCAACTTTCGCCAAATGTCCTGGACAACCTCCAACAGTCAACCTCCTCAGTCCCATTAGATAACGTCTTTATCTCCATCACCCCTTCGTAGCTCCACACAGCCAACACAGCCATAAATCACCTCTAGGTAACCTCCACACGACACAATCTCGATGACACTTCGTCTTTCCCTTTTTTGGTAGCAAAAATGATGGTCCCTCCAACTCCTGGCGCCCCCACCTTCAGCGTCTTCGCGTCCCGGGACTATACAGTCCAATAAGCGAGGATTGACGAAGCTGTCTGGCTAAGTCTGGCTAAGTCCACTGATCTTCAAATGTATGGCTCAAATGTATGATTCTGATTGATGATTTGGGATTAAGGGAGACATTTAGCCTTCTATTACTAAGATCCTCTCATTTTGTAACCTGATCCGTTCCCTTATCCATAATAAATTGGCCGCTTGGTAATATAATTCTAAATTGGGGAGGCGAAATCCTCCCCTTGTTCTGGAATCTTGTAATGCTTTGAGCCTAATTCTCAGTTTTTTATTATTCCATATAAATTTGGACAATATACAATTTAAATTTATAAAAAATTGTTTATCTAATTTGACTGGTGCCATCAGAAAGAGGTGCAACCATCTAGGCAGTATATTGGATTTTATAGTATTAATTCTCCCAATTAATGACAGTTTCAATTTAGACCATTTTCTCAAATCTTCCTTGGTTTTATTCAGCAGTTTAATATACAGTAGTTTAGTTCTTTTAGAGATGAATATTGTGTTGAGAGCCAAAGCCCTACATTTTTTATTTTGCTTTCTATCAGTAAATCGGTCTGATCTGTATTTTATTTTATTTTTTTTGGTCTTGCTTGCAAATATTTTGGTTTTATTTTTATTGATTTTAAGTCATGCAGCTTTTCCATATACCTTTTTCTTTAATAGATGTGTGACTGATTTGTTGGATCTTCTAAAAAAAAACCAAGTCGTCAGCAAAAGCATGGACTTTATATTCCTGTTTTTTAACTTTTGTCCCCAATATTTGTTCATTACTCCATATCCTATTTAATAGCAGTTCAACTGATAAGATAAATATCAATGGAGAGAGTGGGCAAATGTGCCTTACACCCTTTCTAATTTCAAACTGTTCAGTTTGATCTCCGTTTATTATATCCTTGCTTTTTGACTAATTTAAATGGTATTTATCATATTTTCAAAGTTTACCCCGAATTTCATTCTTTTTATAACATTGTTATAAATTGTCTTTGTCTTACATATTGGACGTACAGTATAGTATATTTACAGTGTCATTACATTTAATGAACTTCCTTCCTTCCTTCCTTCCCTCCCTCCCTCCCTCCATCATTTCCATGCAGAAGAGTGAAGAAAAGCCTGGACCAGAAATCTCAAAATGGCAATGATAACTTGGAACAGCTACTCAATCTCAGATAACTCTAACCTGCTGGGATATTTGAAGAAGAAACTCATCCAGCTTCATGTTGCAATAAGATATGAAATAATTCAGCAATAATTCTTAACACCAATACCAATAAAGTGAATTTTAGCTGGAGTAACAATGTTGTAAGAGGTCCAGTTTTTCACCTACCTTGTATGGTGTGAGCTTTCTTTGGAAAAGTAATGCTCTTAGCAAATGCTCCATGAGGTTTTGCTGTCTTCAACAAGCTAGTAGCTTTTGATAGAATGATCAAAGGGTATCATTTCAGAAGAAAACCTGGAATCCCAAGAATGCCAAAATCTGCAAATTATTTATTAATTAAATTTTTAAGTTACCTATTTCCCCTGTAAGGTGAGTTTGTGTGGTTTACAGGTTATAGAGCAAATAGAAAAATGATTAAATTGCAACAATTAATGGTTATTTAACAGAACTAGATAAATGGCAGCAACTCTGGGATAGAAACTATAAACTAACAATGTCAACAGTATATAAGGAAAATCTGTTCAAAATAGTTTTATAGGTTGAAGGTCACACCATTTCAGCCATTGTCACACTTTCCTGTCAAAGGCCTCTACACATCTTTTGTAAGACACCTTAGTAGCTTGATCTACTCGGTACCTTAAGAGTGTTTGAGCTGTATGTTGCTCCTATCGAAAATCTCTTTCTCTCAGGACAGAGTCCTTCTGCAATGTTGCTGATACATCCTCTGGTGTCTTCCATGCAGTTCTTAAATGGGGGTCGTAGTAATTGATTAGTGGATGGAATTACTGTTGGATACTTCTGCAAGAGAAATCAATAAGGGTCAATTATCTTGGAGATAGATGTAGCTACAATTTAAATACTGCTCCAACATCTGATTGAATTTTCTCAGTCCTACTAAGATCCAAACATTATAGAATCAGGAATTGAGGTAGAATTAGAAACAATTCCATTTCAGCAAACATATAACCAGCTTTTCATTCTTAGTAAAATCTATTTCTTGGCTGCAGTCTAACTTTCCCAATTGCATTTTAACCCACTTTGGGGATATTTATTTTATAATAGAAACCCTAGTGGCACAGAGGTTAAAGTGTGGTAATAATAATAATAATAATAATAATAATAATAATAATAATTTATTAGATTTGTATGCCACCCCTCTCCGAAGACTCGGTTTGTAGGTAAACTCTGCTCACAGCCTGAAATTCAATCATGACAGGGATCAAGGTTAACTCAGCATTAAATCCTTTTTGAGATTGGCAAAATAAGGTCCCACATTGTTAGGGGCAATATGCAAATAATACTTCTACAGTCTAAACCAGAGGTCCCCAACCGCCGGTCCGTGGACCAGGACCGGGCCGTTGGGGTTTTTCAGCCGGTCCACGGTGCCAGGGCCCCCTCGGCCTTTCCGCGCTGCCCACTGCCCGCCCGATCTGCCCCCTCTGCTCCTCCGCCACCTCCTGCCTTTCACCGCAGCTCCTCCCGCACCCGGAACGCACGCCCTGCCCGCCTCACCTTTGCCAAGAGCACTTTCGTCCCGGGCTCTCAGCAAGGGGGTTGCAGGAGAGGCGGGGCCGGCGAAGGTGATATTCAATGTCGGGGGCGCTCGGGCGGTTGCGTGCGCTCCCTATCTCCCTGCTAGCCCACTCGGAATATTCAAAATAAGAAAAACCTTCGCCGGCAAAGGCTTTTCTTATTTTGAATATTCTGAGTGGGCTAGCAGGGAGATAGGGAGCGTGCGCAACCGCCCGTGCGCCCCCGACATTGAATATCACCTTCGCCGGCCTCCGCTGCCCCGTCTCTCCTGCAACCCCCTTGCTGAGAGCCCGGGACGAAAGTGCTCTCGGCAAAGGTGAGACAGGCAGGGCGTGCGCGCGTCACCGCTGAGAAAAACGGGGAGAGAACGAGAGTGAGTGAAAGCAACAGACAGCAAGATAGAGAGAAAGTGAGAAAGAGAGAGTGAGAGAAGGGGGGAGAGAAAGAGATAGCAAGAGAGAGAGAACAAGAGAGAGAAAGAGCATGAGAAAGAAAACAAGAGAGAAAGAGTGAGAGAGAGAAAGCAAAAGAGACAGAAAGAAAACAAGAGAGAGAAAGTGAGAAGAGAGAGAAAGAGGGGGAGAGAGAGAGAAAGAGAGAGGGGGAGATAGAGAAAGAGAGGGAGAGGGAGAAAGAGAGAGGGAGAGGGGGGAGAGATAGCAAGAGAGGGAGAGAGAGAAAGAGAGAGGGAAAGGGGGAGAGATAGCAAGAGAGGGAGAGAGAGAAAGAGAGAGGGAAAGGGGGAGAGAAAGAGAGAGGGAGAGAGAGAGAGGAGATAAAGGAAGAGGAGAGAGAGAAAGGAAGAGAAAGAAAGAAAGAGGGATAGAAAGAGAGAGAGAGAGATGCTCAGTGAGCCTTTCTTTGAAGTTGCCTTTCTTTCTTTCTTTCTTTCTTTCTCTTTCTTGCTTTCTTTCTTGCTCTTTTTCTTTCTCTCTTTTACCTTCCCTTCCTCTATTTCTTCTTTTCTTTCTCCTTCCTACCTTCTTCCCTCCCTCCCTTCAGTCCTTCCTCTCTTACTCTCCCCTTTCATAAGTTTCCTTGCTTCCTTCCTCTGTTCCTGTCCCTTCCCCCTTTCTTTCTTTCTTTCTTTCTTTCTTTCTTTCCTTCCTTCCTTTCCTCCCTCCATTTCTTGCTTTCCTTTTCCTTCCTCCCTTCTTTCCTCCCTCATTCCCTTCTTTCACTCCTTCCTCTCTTACTCTCCCCTTTCACACCTTTCCTTGCTTCTTTGCACCCTTCTTCTGTTCCTGTCCCTTCCCTCTTTCCTTCCTTCCTTCCCACCCTCCGTCCATTCATTCACCCATTCCTCTCTTGATCGCCCCTTTTACGGCGCCGCTGACAGCTAGCTCCCCCCCCCCCCACCGGGCCATGGAAAACTGGTCTAGCTTAAAGCCGGTCCCTGGTGCAAAAAAGGTTGGGGACCTCTGGTCTAAACCACCCAGAGTGCTCTGTAAAGCACTATGGGGTAGTATATAAGACTAAGTGCTCTTGCTATTTGCTAATACAGCTGTTTCTTGCCAGAAGTGGGCAGACCAAACCTTATGACCAGTAAGGGGCAACAAAAATTTTTACTACCACACTGTAGGTGTGGCTTATTTTGTTGGTGTGGCTTGATGGTCATGTGACTGGGTAGGAGATGCTTGCTGGCAATGTGTCCAGATGGGGGTGGCTTAAAGGTCATTTGACTGGCCAACTTGACTGTCACTCACATCAAGGGTTTGGGTTAGAGTGCCTGGCCTCTCCTCGCCTCAAAGAGATACAATTTCCCTATCTATTTATTATTACTGAACATCCAAAACATACTATTTAATTCTATGTATATATGCCATAAGTGTACATACATATTACACACAGGTACACAAAAAATACATTATTTACTATATAATCTGTATGTGTATGTATTCAGAGAGAGGGAGACAGAAAGAGAAAGAAAGAAAGAGAGAGCTCTTCTAAAATTATACACATTCAACCTCACTTACTGCCATAGGAAAAACACACTCAGAGTCCATTTTCTGCCACACATTTAACCATAACTAAAACATTACACATGTCTTCAGATGTCCTTTCCTGGCTTGCACCTCACTGTTAGGAAATGTCATAGATTGAGTAAAATGTGGTGAATCTCACTTAACAACACTCTTTTTCTGTCTTTCTGCCTGCCTGTCTTCCTACCATCTTTCTTTTTCTTTCCATCTGTCTTTCTTCCTAGCACCTTTCTTTCTTGCTATCTCATCCTGTGTTCCTTCCTAAAACCTTTCTTTCTTTCTTTTTCTTTTTGTTGTACAAATATTTTATTTAAAAAGCAAGTTGCTTTGGATCAAAACAGACATGTGTACTGCTGTATGAATAACAGAATAAATGTTTAGGTCTTAGAATAAAATAATATTCACAATAAGATTACTGGAAGCTGTATAAAGGTAATTCTGATTATGCATTTTAGATAAACCAGTTTCCCAAAACAAATGCTGTAAAAAGGCAGAACCCATTGACAAGGGGAGGAGGACTGCAGGATATATCTACCTATGTTTGCCTTGCTGAGAAACAGAATGAGTCAGTAATAAATTCAAAATCATGTTCAACGAGCATTGCACCGGAGACGGAATAAGAACACGGACACCAAGAGCTGGGTTTAAATGGGTGATTTTATTAAAGTAAATTGAACTTTAACTGATTATCAAGCAATAACCAGGACCTGCAGAGGCCACTAAAAAATTTGGGGTGGAAATAACTCATGAATATTCTTCTTGGGCAACTATGGACGTAGCTCCTTGCTGAACAAGGTGAAGGTACCACACCTTCACCTGGTTCCTGTCTCACACCTTGGCATGTGGGAGGGCTCACTGTCCCATCCCTTTCTGGTTATTGGGATAGGTGAGTCCCAAGGGGACCCCCTCTCCAATTGCCCCAGCCGCATGGTACCTTGAGCTCCTGGTGAGAGGTTGCCCATCATCTTTCAAAAGATGCCCTAAAGGAGAACACGCAGTTGCTACCACTGCCTATTTCCACCCCTAACCTGCCATGGAGGGAGGTCAGATCTCAATCTTGGCCCCCAAATCCCCCCTCAACCTACACACATGCACCTCTGCAGGTCCCCAAGAAAAATTGACATTCCTCTCACCTGAGAGGAGAATGCCGTCGGCTCGGTAGAGCCCAGACTTCTCAATTCTAATCTGGAGGGTATTAACCATTGCCCACCCCCTCCTAGCCTTATTACTGTTCTTAGGACTAGTAAGTTGCACCCAACAATCCTCGAGAGGATTACACCCAAATCAATGGGTGAGTGAGCAACCAACAAAAAGACCCGAAGGTCTATGCGGGCTAGACAGAGAACTGCCAAGCCCTTCATATTCCAAGATCATGACAACTTGGCCAAGATCATCCACATGGCGCAACCACACCATGAGGACCCACAGGCCATCCCGGGCATGACCGATCACAGCCAAGCCCTTGCACAACCAAGGATGTTGCCACCGTGTGCAACAACAGGGAACTGGGCAGCACCACAGTTGATAACCACCCCACATGAAGATAGGAGGAGCCCCTCCATTGTGGTCCTCTTGGTCAAGCCGGAGGACCATGACCCGCCGGTACAGTATCAGCTGCAATCCAAAGTCAAACATTGTAGCTCTCTCGGGCTCTTCCTGTAAGCGGTGATCTAAAACAGAACAAGGTAGGTTAATATCACAGCAGTATGGCCATCCTGTGCGGACCATCGTATGCATTTCAGAAGACCATAGACCTCCTCCGGTCGATGTTATTCTTGTCAAATGAAGGAAGGCTAATGAGCAATCTCGTGCCTATCTGATCAGTTCTAGATCCCCACAGCATGGATCTCAAGGCTGACCATGGTCTCATCCATGCCCAATGACAGATGGCAAACAATGCCAACAAAGGTAAGGCACCAAAGTGGTGAGGAACCAGTATTACCCTTGCCGGTTTCGCTTCCTTATGATGAGTGGGTGTTTGGCGCCTTTCGTTAAGCCATTGAACCCAGTGTGGGCACTAGGCCGAAAGGCAATTTTTTTTACTGCCAATGATGTGAGCCAGGCCATTCTGGCCACCAACTTAGGGTGGAATAGGACCTTGACTATGTCAGCGAGATCAGCTAGGGGAATAATTTAAGCCAGCTGATAAGGCGTATTACCCAAGAAAACCCTTGGTATGAGTAAAAAGCGTGGTGGTGGTGGGGACTTGGCATTGAATTTAGCTAATTCATACTGGGAACCATGGTGTAACAGCAGCCGCCACACATATTGTTACAGGATTGACAAGCAACCTTTGCCCTGTATGGCAAAGAAGATTCCAATTACGAAGTGGAAACCTAGAGAACTAGCTAGTGCTGTTGATATTGGTCAGCATTATTACGCTCCAATCTTTGTAGGCCACTAAGCACATAATGGTATTAAAAAGGTAAGTATAGTGGCCTGCCAATGTAATAATCCTATGAATTAATATTCAATACCAAACTTTTCCATCCCTGATTGAAATGGTGCTGGATTAAACTAGCAGCCTTCGCCCTGTACAGCAAAGGGGAAACCCAGAGGGCTAGCTAGTGCTATTGATGTTGGCTAGAATCATTACGCCCCTATCTATTTAGGCCTCTATGCACATAATGGTATAATTAATAAGTATAGTGGCTGGACCATGAATTAATACTGCGAAGTAATACTCAATCCCAAGCTTTGCTAGCCTTGATTTAAATATTATTTAAGGAATGCCGCTAGAGAAGAAATACATTTGATCCCTAGTCAATGTAATAATACCCCTGAATATTCTGTCAATTAACTCACAAATTGTGGGCGTGCCGTTCATGTCCCTAATTTTAATAGCTGGTGAACTAAATGATGAGGGAATAAGAGTTCCAACTATGCTATCTTCGGTACGAATGTATTCACTCAATGCTTCCTACCTTCCTTACCTGGGAGATTGGAACAACGGGGTCCCAATGTACTTATGATACAGAACCCCAAATGGGTGTAAATCATATTAAATGGTTAGAGAGCCTTGTCTATCCACACACGGACCAACTGGGTTCAGAGCCAAACATCATTAATGCCTGTGTATAGAAAGAATACCTATGCTAGGGTGTCCTCTCCAAGTCACTGTCCACTGGAGATGACAAATGCCAGTCAGCAGCCTAATCTGCTTTCATCAACTGGCCATACCCTAACCAGCATATGAACCTGCAGAGTCTATCCGTTAAGGCAGAAATAATAACCTGTGGATCATGGGCTCTTTAGAATCAAAACATACTTAGAAGATTCCTTCAGCAAAAATGCACAACACCTGCAAGTGCAGTATTGATAGAACGGTGTGTGGTGCATACCTTACATACACTGTCTTACCAATAAGACCAGAGCAACTGCAGAGTCTTCATCTGTGATACGACTGCATCCAAATTCCTAAACCATTAATAGGAATGGTTAAATTGGTGAAAGGGTGACAGAAAAGACCACCAAAGAGCAACTGAGATCAGCAACATGATACAATTAACATTTGAAATCTGATTGAACCATGCCTTCACAATTGTGGATCCCTTCCAAAATGGGATGCTAACAACCTATTAATTGTTTTCTATGAATCAACCAATCAGGTAGCATCCTAATGGCAGAATGGCCATCAAGAACAATTTTCATGGCCTCCTTTATATACAGCATATGCATTGTTAAGCATATATCATATTATTGCAAATTGGTTTATTATTCCCTTAAATGAAGAGTCTATTTCATCACTAAATAAAGCTTTCCCTTAATTTTAGATACAACATCTGAATAGCAATGACTTTTTAAAAACACTGACAGGGATCCACATTTTTCACCCCATTCAATAGAATGATTTCTACGTCAACTGTAATTTTAAATGTAAGACTATCGAAAATCAAGTAGAGCTTCCTGAGTACATTCTTCTTTATAAAGAAAAAACAAAGTCTAATTAATGGCTTCAGAGGTTAATTAGTTGCCTTTTATAAGAACAGCCTTTTTTCTCTTCTTCTCTCCCTTAATTTCAAAATTAGCAAATACACTTGAATCAGTTATACATGGAACCAATTATAAATCAATCAATTACTTGGACATTATGATATATTGTGGTGGAGTATCCAGCCTCTGGCACTTAGAAAATGCGGTAAGGAAGCAAAAAATGTTGTTTTGGTCACAGTTTCTTTCATGCTCAGAGTTGTAAATACAGCCTTTCACTGTGTTGCTTTATCTCTTGTATGGCTCCTTTAATATTGAAAACCCTCTGAAACTATAAATTACCAGGTAGTAATTCTGGGTAGACTTCCGGTCTGGAAGAGACCGCAGCGGAGTCTCCTTCGGCAGGGCTCTGCCTCGAGACTCCTTCTGCCCCTCCGAAGGTCGCCAATTGCGATCGGATCGGGTCCGGATGGCCCGATCCTAGAACAGGGGGCTCCCCTCTGTCCGAGGAGCCGTCGCTGAGGCTCCAGAGACAGCGGTTCGCCCCGCAGCTTCGGAGAAGGGAGAACCGATCCTCCTCAATTAGGAGGATTCGGCCAGTGCATTCTCTCCATACCCAGCGGGAAGCAAGAGAAAGTTAAAGAAAGTGAAATTTATCGTAACCTATCTGACTGAAAAGGAATACTGCAGACAACAACCCAAGGTAAAAAGTTTTTCTTTGTTCCATGTGTAAGAACAGAAGATCCGATCATAGCAAAAGTTTCAAGTGAAAGTTTTTTCTTAACAAGGCGAAGGTGAAAGTTTTTGGACAATTTGTATCCATCCGCAAATAACAGCCGAATCTAATTTTTTCACATTCGTTCTTTCTATCTTGAACTTGAACTTTGAAACAAAAAAAAATATTTTTTTCTCTTCTTTTGATGGATTAATAAAACAATCTAAATTTGATATGACTATGGAAAAGATTTAAACTGCTAAAGGTAACCTGCAATGATGATTGAAACTTGGATTTTTTAGATCGTCAAAAATACTGTGTTCCGGGCTCTAACTTTGACAGCGGAGGAACACATTTTTGCTGCCTTTTTTCTCATCTTGCCATTTTCTCCTATACAACAGCGAAATAATACAATAATTTGAAAATAAATGGAAAATAAAGGGAACTGAAATATTAAATTAAAAAGAGTTTATTCAGCCTTTCCTGTGGATTATTTGCCTTTGGATTATCGTATTTGGATTACTTGCTGATCGCTTTTGGACTATTTGCTGAGATCTTCTTAATACCTGCCTTGGTGTACGAAATATAACCTGACTCCATTTTAAGATTTGCCTGTCTACATCTGTCTTGGATTTGGAAAATAAATAAACTGACTCCATTTTAAATAAATGAAAACTTTTAATTTGATTTCCCTTCTGAACTTGAAATTGGAACTACTCCTTGACACTTGGATTGATACCCTTCCTTTACCAGCAAAATTATTTGATTCATAAGAAGAACATAAGAAGAATATACGTATATAACATTGATATTCTCTGCTTTAAAATAACTATCTTCCTCCCTGGTTTTTTTTTTTGGCTTTTTCTTTTTCTCCTTTTCTTGTGTAGTGTTATTTTCAAAAGAAAATTGATTTGAAACATATGCGTTGTTAACAAACCTTGGCTCCCTGCTCTTTTACAGTTGGATTAAAATACTCCTTCCTTTTGCTTTCCTCCCTATTAAAATAATTCTTTTTACTCCTTTCTTTTCCTTTCATTTTTTTTCCTTTTTTCTTCTCTCCCCCCTCTTCCCCTCTTATATTTTTCTCTTCTTATGCTCCTTTTTCCTCTCATGAATAGTTATATCCCTTTATTCATTCTGTCCTCTTTCCAGATTATTTCCTTTTCCTTTTTTCTTCTTTCTTATTTTTAAAAGTGTTACACCTGGCTTTTTTTTTTGGTTTTACCTATTTAAAATTTAAAAAATAACAATATATCTTGAATTTTGTTAGTAATTGGATTGAAATATTGTTATACTGTTATATTTTAAGGGAAATTGCTAATAAGGTAAATTGAATAGGTTTGGAATTTATAGGAATTTTCTTCCTTCCACTCCATACAAATTGAAAGTAATTTCAGGATTGAAACAGTAGATCCAAATTTGAGAATGTCAAGCACTTCAACCTATGTCAAAACAGTTAAAAAACAAACTACAGCAGCTATTTCTTCCCCACAAGGGTCACCTCATCCTTCCCCGACGCACCAGGTGTTATCAGTCACTATGTCTACCAAGGAGAAGGACAAAGACAAGGACAAATCAATGCAATCTAATTTTGCAACAATACAAGAAACTCTGAACACATTGAAAGACTTTATGTTTAAATCTCAAGAAGATGCAACTCAACAACGAGAGGCTATAAAAGAGGACGCAACACAACAAAGAGAAGCTATAAAATCTGAGTTGGCAGAATTCAAAACAGAGATGGCTGAATTGAAAGCTGACATGGGAGAAATGAAAGAACAGATAAAGGAGATGCAACAAACACTACAAGAAAGTGAAGATCATGTTAAGAAAGTTGAGGAGAAGTCTGACAAAACTGAAAAAAGAATGGACTATCTCGAAGGCAGAGCTGATGCACGATACAGAAGATATGATGAATCAATCACTCATTTGGAGATGCAATGTGCTTCATATGGGCTACGATTTCAGAATATAAAAGAAGAAAAAGATGAAGATTTAAAAATGACTATGGCTGAAACTATTGGAGGAATACTCCAAGAGGATCCCACTGCACTACTGAAAGAAATCGATGAAGTTTTCAGAACTTCGAATAGCTACATCCATCGCCACAATCTTCCAAGAGAGAGACACATCAAGTTTACAAGAAAAGCATTGAGAGATGACATACTCCACTGGGCAAGAAACTCTAAATTGCAACATAAAGGAGCTGAAATAAAAATACTGAAACAAGTTCCAAGAAGTGTTAGAGAAACTAGAAGAGACTATCATTTCTTAACCAGAATTTTGATCAAAGAAAATATAACTTTTCGTTGGCTCATTCCACAAGGACTATCTCTGACTTGGCGCTCTACAAGATACAAACTGGAAAATCTAGATCAAGCCATGTACTTTTTTGAAAACAGCGGCATCAGCCAACTGGATCAGACAGCCAAACAACAATTTGCTCAACAACAACCAGTACAACAGCAACCAGTGGAAAAACCTGCAATCCAACAGGAAGAAGATCTGGGGGCTACTGCTCAGATAGTCGAGCAGAACCAAGGTGCTAGAAGAGTTCAACCGCAGCGAGAAACCAAGAAACCTACTAAATGACAATAAGTAAAGACTTAAAAATCTTTTCCGTAAATGTCAATGGACTCAATGAACCAAGGAAAAGGAAACAAATCTTTTCTAAAATCAGAAATCAAAATGCTCAAATTGCAATATTACAAGAAGTGCATAGTAATTCTGGGTAGAATTCTGTTTAATCTGTTTTTTTAAAAAAGGAAGAACGTCACATTTCGCTCGCTTTGTTAAGACTTTTATTTTTTGTAATTTCTTTTAAATGCACCAAGGATTCGTTTAGGGTTACAGCTAATTAAACTTTGTTCTTCTTTTATTAATGAAATTGCATCTCTTTTGATTTAATGAAATCAATGCTGTTTGGCTGCAGTTTAATGTCTCAGAGCTCTACGTTTAGTGTTTCTTCTTCTTCATCTTCAGTTTTCTTTCGTGTTCAATTCTCAAGTGGAAATGTATCCATAGGATCCAGAACAGTCTTCTTTTGGGCAAAAAGAGATTTTTCATGCTCCTAAACCTGATTAGGCTGGGTCTTACCTGGAAAAAAAGAAACCACGCACCATTAATTTGAATAAATCTGAATGGATTTAATTTACTTAATGAAAGCCAAAGCCCATGAGCTTTGCCTGTGTTTTGCAAAAGGGGCATTTGGGAAAGCTGCAACTTTGTGGTTGCTTTTTCTTCTTTTTTCTGCAGCTGGACCTCAGGCAGGATATGCCTCATCAGCAGTGGAAGCAAGAAGACACTGAAGGGATGGAGTGCAGGGCACCCAGGTTCTCGGATGAAAGGTAAATGAGGGTGAGGGCACCTGCAATTGGACTGGGACGTCTGAGTTTTTCCAGGCTGGGAGAGAGATTTTCTTTGGGGGGGAGGGAGATAGGCAAATGGGGACTGTTGGAAGCCTAGGACTGGGAAGTTCCAAGGCCAGAATGGCTTGGTTTGGGGTAGGTACTTGCTTAACTACCCACAATTCTCCATTAACAACTGCAATATGCAGTGTCAGAATTGCCACTGTACATCATTGTCATCACATAATATATCCCTGCATCACTTAGGGATGGAAATTCTGGTCCCAATTCTGGTCGTAAGTCGATAACTGGTTTTTTTTAACATGGTTTTAAAAAAATCTTTATTGAACTATAATATTTCTTATCTTACTTCCAGTATACATATATACTGTGTCTCTGTGTGCGTCTCTCTGTGTCTGTGTCTATGTACACAAACACACCACAGACACAAAATATATATTGACCATAGAGTCAACATTATAGATTCTGCACTTGGCTGATGTACATTGATGGCAACACAGTGCAACTCATATCGGCTGTTTTTACATGGCTGACTTAGAAATAGGAATAAGAATGTTCTTTATTGGACAAGTGTGATTGGACACACAAGGAACTTGCCTCCACAAATTGGACACACAAGGAATTTGCCTTAACCAGGTGGGCTAAAATCTCGTACCCACATCAACCCTGCTTACTTTGCTTGGCAAAATTTAATCTTACTTTGCATCAACTGGTACCCTTTTGTTTGGTTTATGCAAACCCAGAAAGCAGGTGAGCAAGGGTGAACAAGATGGCGATAAAGTGAATTCACTTTAAATTTTAATACATATTAATCTAATTGACATTTCTTAACATGAAAAAGGAAGTATCACTTGGCTTTTGCACTTAGATATATTTGACAATATATAAAAATATAGACAATATTGCATATGAAAATGTGGATATTATGGAAAACAGTATGCAAGCAAGTGAGAAAAACCATATTGCAAAGGTGTGTTGTGTTAAAAAAAATATGTATATATGCTTGTGGAAAGCAAATCTATACTTCTTCTTTTTAAACCCATAATATTCAAGCGAAGGCTCGTTCTTCCGTCGTCGCCAGGTGAAGGGTCTTGACACAGCGGGTAACGAGACGGTTCTTTATTTTCAGCTCTTTTAGAAGTGACTACCAGCTGGAATGCGTCTCAGCTGGGCAAGGGAAAATCGGCTCCTTTTATACATTTATTTTCCCGCTCAAAAACAAGCTGTCAGCGCCTCAACCAATCAGGCGCAACCTATTTACATATTTTCCCTGGATACAGTTTACAGCGATTTTTTAAAGTATTCAACAATATTATTGAAACAATGATAGGCAGACAAGTCCATTTCTTTCCACCATATTTTGAAGGATCCTCCTCTTGTCTTTGTTTCATTTTATTTAGAAAGAATGTAAAACATCTTTCACTACCTGCTTCATTCCTTCTTTTTCCCCAGTCATTATGCTCTTTCCCTTCATTTCTATACTCACCCAAGGTACTATTCGCCGATTCTGCATGTGGTGTTTTTCACCATGATGATGTGTTATAAAGATTCCTTCAAGCCACTGATAAAAGTCATTTTTCCAATTCCCTGAATTAATACAAAGAATGAAATAAAAAAGGTCACTTCTTTGGGATAGTTTCCCTCTCATTTTCTTTTCAGTAAACACAATTCCCTCTAGGCTATTGTCATCCTGCAGAATGATAGATAGAAAAAGCCCATTGTTGTTGATTCTGAATTGAAGGTATCTATCAGAGAATTTTAAAAAACAGCCCTAGAATCTATGCAAATCATGAGACACGCGAATTTAAGCTAAATCTCCCAGAATAGGTGATGCCAAAGGCTAACATGATAAGGCAGGTACAGTGAAAATAATTGCATAGTTGGTTGTTCATTATGTTGGCAAGGAGAGAGAGAGAAGAAGAGGGGGAGAGAAAGAAGAGGGTTCATATATTTTGATAAATCGGATTATCTAAGAAAGCCATTTCAACCCTTTCTATTTGGTTTCTTCTCTGACATCATAAGCAGGGGCATGATGGCTCACTCGTTAAAGACATTGAGCTGTTGTTAGCGGGAAAGCTGTGGGCCCTGGTTCGAAACCCAAGCTCCATGGAACAGGGTGAGTTCTCATTTCTGGCCCATAGCTCCCACCCACCTAGCAATTCCAAAGCATGCAAATGTAGATTAATAAGTACCACTTTGGTGGGAAGATGTTCCATGCTCCTTTTGCATATGGCCATCGTAGATACATGGCCAAATAAATGGTCTTTGGGTGATGTTGGGTACCCCAGCCAAGAAATTGTGATGAGCTAACATCATGCTAGCTCAGGAATGCTGGGAGTTGAAGTCCACATGTCATAGAAGAGCCAACTTTGCCTACCCCTGGTCTAACACCTTAACCATTATACCATTCTGATTCTTTGCCTTGTTTTCCCTCTGCCTTATTCTTTTATTTTATAGAGTCTACGTGTTAGACTAACAAGACCCACATCCTTGTCCAATCTCACCATAGAAGCTCACCAAATGTCTCTGGGCCAATCAGTCTCTTTCAGTCCAATTGAAGGATTGTTGTTTGTAGAGAAGAAATAGCTCTTGCATTACAATAACATACAAGTGCATCACAAATAAAAATATATATTTCAAAAATGGAATCTGAATGACACTAAGGCCTTATCGCTCAGAGAAATTGTACCAGCACTAAATTTCTATAGTAAATTTCTGTTCTTTCAGTAGTAAATGTATGTCTGTGTATTCTTGTAAGTTTCGATGTATGTTCTTACTAGTGTGGACAATCTCTACATTTCCACCATTGGTTAGATGGGGGGGCAGGGAAGGCATCAGGCAGGATGGGGTGGAACATAATTCCACTGGCGGAAATGAAGATGCGTGCACAGCTCCAGATGACCAGCAGTTGTCACTTCCTGGATTACCGGTCTCGGCTCAGCTCTTTGTTTCTTGCTGCTGAGTCTGCACTCCTTGCTTTTTTCCTCTTTCCTCCTTCCTGGCCTCGGACAAGCTTCCCTCTCGCCGGCCCAGCTCCCCTCCAGCCTCACATGGCTATCGCCTGCCTGAGGTGCAAGCAGAAACGGTGGGTTTCATTTTGGCGGCAAGATTTGCTTCTCCAAGCAGACTTGCAATTACACTCTGACGCATCGGGTTCCCTCGGCTTTGGGGTGATACTCGGCGACATATGGTGTCATTCCACATGGTCTTCTGACTGGGCAGAAGCTGGTATTTGCAGGGATCTGTCCACTTTTGGTGTGACAATCTGGCTGTTGTCCACATGGTTAACTCCTTATCATCTAGGAGCGAACGGGTGATGAGCCTGGTTCGCTTCTTTGTGAGCAGAGCTTTGGCTCTAAATGGCCTGTTTTCAGCACGCCCTGTTCCAGGTTTGGAGAATGGCGCCACTGATGCGCTATCCCGTGGACAACTAACCAGATTCCGGGCATTGGCGCCCAGGGTACGGAGCCTCCCAGACAACATGCCACGGCGGTTATGGAGCCTGGCGGGACTACCGAGCCCTGGAGGCAAGAAGTAGATCGGGCCATAGGGCTATCTGTAGCCCCAAGTACTTGGGCTGATTATTATTATTATTATTATTATTATTATTATTATTATTATTATTATTATTATTATTATTAATTAGATTTGTATGCCGCCCCTCTCCGAAGACTCGGGGTGGCTCACAACAGTAATACAAAAGCAATATAACAGTGAGACAAATCTAATATTAAAATAAAACATATATAAAACCCCAACAATTTAAAACCATAGCACACATACATACCAAACATAAAATATAAAAGCCTGGGGGAGGATGTCTCAGTTCCCCCATGCCTGGCGATAAAGGTGGGTCTTGAGTAATTTGCGAAAGACAAGGAGGGTGGGAGCAGTTCTAATCTCTAGGGGAAGTGGATTCCAGAGGGCCGGGGCTGCCACAGAGAAGGCTCTTCCCCTGGGGCCCACCAAATGACATTGTTTGGTCGATGGGACCCGGAGAAGGCCAACTCTGTGGGACCTTATTGGCCGCTGGGATTCATGTGGTAGAAGGCAGTTCCGGATGTATTCTGGTCCAATGCCATGTAGGGCTTTAAAGGTCATTACCAACACTTTGAATTGTGACCGGAAACCAATCGGCAGCCACTGCAGGTCACGGAGTGTTGCAGAAACGTGGGCAAATCTAGGGAGCCCCACGATGGCTCTCACGGCCACGTTCTGCATGATCTGAAGTTTCCAAACACTTTTCAAGGGTAGCCCCATGTAGAGAGTGTTGCAGTAATCAAACCTCGAGGTGATGAGGGCATGAGTGACTGTGAGCAATGACTCCCGGTCCAGGTAGGGTTGCAACTGGTGCACCAGGTGAACCTGGGCAAACGCCCTCCTCGCCAAAGTCGAAAGATGATGTTCCAATGTCAGCTGTGGATTGAGGAGGACGCCCAAGTTGCGAACCCTCTCTGAGGGGGTCAATAGTTCCCCCCCAGGTAATGGACGGACAGATGGAATTGTCCTTGGGAGGCAAGACCCACAGCCACTCCGTCTTGTCTGGGTTGAGTTTGAGTTTGTTGATACCCATCCATAGCAGCGGGGAAAGGACCGATCCCTGAGGCACCCCACAAGGGAGAAACCTAGAGGTCGACCTCTGACCCCCCACTAACACCAACTGCGACCGACCGGAGAGGTAGGAGGAGAATCACTGGAGAACAGTGCCTCCCACTCATAGCCCCTCCAGTCGGCACAGAAGGATACCATGGTCAATGGTATCGAAAGCCGCTGAGAGATCAAGAAGCACCAGGACAGAGGACAAGCCCCAGTCCCGGGCCTGCCAGAGATCATCCATCAATGCGACCAAAGCAGTTTCCGTGCTGTAACCGGGCCTGAAACCCGACTGTTGAGGCCCTAGATAATTGGCTTCTTCCAAGGACCACTGGAATTGGAGTGCCACCACCTTCTCAACAACCTTCCCCATAAAGGGAAGGTTGGAGACTGGACGGTAGTTATTAAGCACAGCTGGGTCCAGGGAAGGCTTCTTGAGGAGGGGGCGCACAAGTGCCTCCTTATAAGGAGCCAGGAAGGACCCCCTCCCCAAGGAGGCATTGACAATCTCCTGGACCCAGCTCCGTGTCACCTCTCGACTGGCCGAAACCAACCAAGAGGGACACGGATCCAATAAACAGGTGGCAGAACTCACAGCTCCAATGGCCTTGTCCACTTCATCAGGTGTCACCAAGTCAAACTCCTCCCAGACAGATGGACAAAGACGTTTAGCCCCAGTCGCCTCGACTGACTCATTGTCAGCTGATACTGCTATGCAATTGGAGTTGAGTTCCGCTCGGATCCGAGCAACTTTATCAGCGAAAAACGAGTTAAATTCCTCGGCACTGCCCTGCAAGGGTTCCCCAACTCCCCCCTGATTTAGAAGGGAGCGGGTCACCCTAAATAGAGCAGCCGGGCGGGATTCCGCTGATGCAATCAAGGCGGCATGGTACGCGCATCTTGCCGCCTTGAGCACCACTTTTTAAGTCTTAATAAAAGCTCTTACAAATGTTTGATCGGATTCGGACTTACTCTTCCTCCATCGCTCTCTAGACGTCTCTTCTGGCATTTCAACTCCCGGAGCTCCTCGTTGAACCATGGGGCTCTATGGGGTCTAGTGCCACAGAGAGGTTGCAGTGGCACAATTCGGTCAAGAGTCTCCGCTGAAGCCTTGTTCCAAGCCTCAGCAAGAGATTCTGCTGAGCTGTGGACGAGCGAATCTGGTAAAACCCCAAGCGCCTTCTGAAAGCCCTCAGGGTCCATCAGGCGTCTGGAGCGGAACCTCCTAATTGGTTCCGCCTCCCTGTGGGGGAGGATTGGAGCCAGGAAGTTAAGCCGCAGTATTAAATGGTCTGACCATGACAAAGGCAATGCTTCTAGTCTCAGACCACTATTCAATTGCTCCGAGAGAAATACCATGTCGGGTGTGTGTCCACCCTCGTGAGTCGGACCCTGAACTACTTGAGTCAGGTCCATGGCTGTCATGGTGGCCATGAACTCCTGTGCTAATCCTGAGGAACTGCCGAGCGACGGCAGATTGAAGTCCCCCAGGACAATGAGTCCGGGGAACTCCACCGCCAATCCGGCCACCTCTTCGAGCAGCACAGGCAGGGCTGTTGACACGCAGCTAGGAGGCAGGTATGTGAGTAAGAAGCCCATCTGAACCCCTAAGTCCAACTTCACAAGGAGTGACTCACAACCCGCGATCTCAGGAGCAACGAGTCTACGCAGATGGAGGCTCTCCCTGGCTACAATAGCCACTCCTCCCCCCCTTCCCTGGGGTCGAGGCTGGTGCCATATCTAAAACCCGGCTGGACATATTTCCGAGAGGCGCACCCCTCCCTCTGGACCCAGCCAGGTTTCAGTAACACATGCCAGATCGGCCTCCTCATCCAGGATCAAATCCCGGATGAGGAGAGCTTTATTCACAACCGATCTGGCATTGAGTAACAGCAGCTTGAGCCCAGGGCCCGGATTACACTCGTCACCAGGATCCCGGGTTGAGCGCTCGGGGCCGGAACAAGGGATCGCTTTTAGGCAGCGATCTCTTTTTCCTCCAGAATGGCTCGCCCCGTGACTCCCGCCATATCTACCTCTCCCCAGCACAACTGGAATATTCTGGCCCTCTGTCACCCCGGAGATCGATATCCCCATCCCTCCCATCTCTCTACCGCCAGGTTAGTTGGTTATCCACCTTGGGGGCAATGATCTTGGAGTTTTAAAGGGTGTGGCAGTGAGCTGTCAAGCCCACGGTGACCTCTGGGCCATCGCTTCTGCTTTTCCAGACACGCGTATTGTGTGGTCCGAGATTCTGCCCAGACTGGTCTGGCAGAATGTGATATCCCCTAAGGCTGTCAACAAAACCAGGTTACGTATTAACCAGGCTGTTGGCAAGGTGGTTAGGGAATTGGGGGGTTATGTAGTGAAACATCCCATGATAAAATTTTCAATGCCCTGGCTCTACTGAGCCGACGACATCCACCTCTCAGATGAGGGGAATGCCATTTTCCTGTCGGACCTGCTCCAGGACTTAATACAGGAGGTTGGGGGGAGTTGGGGGGCCAAGATTGAGATCTGACCCCCCTCTGTGGCAGGTTAGGGGCAGAAATGGGCAGTAGTAGCGACTGCGCATGCTCCTTTGGGCATCTTTTAAAAGGATGATGGACCGCCTCTGTCCATGAACTATAGGTTTTACAACTTCGGGGATTGGAGAGAGGATGCCCATGAGACTCACCGGATCCAATTCCCCTTGGAGATAGGAGGGTGAGATCCTCCCACACGCCAGGGGGTGTGTCATTGATCCAGGTGAAGGTGGATACCTTCACCTGGTTCAGCAAGGAGTTTTTGCCCAATGTTGCCCAGGAAGGTTCTGGCAGGAATTTCCGCCCCGTTAGTTTTTGGCCTCTGCAAGTCCTTTGTTTATAGTTGAATTTAAATATTTCAATTTACGTTTTTAAAGTTACGTTATTTAAATTTATGTTAATTTAATAAAAGTGACCCATTATTTAACCCATACACTGTCTCAGCGTCTTTACTCCGCTTCTGGGGCAAGTACTGGTAGTCAAATCTGAGAGTGCTATATATTTAATAAACACAGAGGATATAAAAAAAACTTTGCAACATGCTACAGAACATAATTTCTTGGATAGTGAATTATAACTGGTATCTAAGAAGCTCCAAATTGCTCAAGATCAAAGCATTTTTAAAAACCCCACATTGGCCAAATACCTCCCACCCTTCATGCTAATATCATCTGCAGTGGGTGCCCTTGTGATCTCACCAGTGACTTGGATTAAGATGTTTATAAGGAAGTGCAGTAATTATTTAACTTATTCCTGGTTCATTTCAAGAAGCTCCCATATTGTCTTGCTTGGAATATAAATACACCAATTACTTATAAGGTGAGGACTGCTTATAAAGGCAAATTTGGTTTACTTTTCTTTCAAATTGTTTCACCCCTAGTTTATAGGAATATGATGTCTTAACAATTTTTTATTGAATAGGTTTGAATTGAATAATATTTGATTACATTTTATAAACTCATCAAAGCAAGTCATACAATGAAATACTTTTCTTTGCTTCTCTTTTTAAAATGCCAAAACTCAAAATCCCATAATAGTAAATTCATATAGCAATAGCACTTAGACTTATATACCACTTCACAGTGCCTCTCTAAGTGGTTTACAGAGGGAGCATATTGCCCCCAACAATTTGGAACCTCATTTTACCGACTTCAAAAGGATGGAATAGAATAGAATAGAATGGAATGGAATGGAATGGAATACAGAATAGATTAGAATAGAATAGTTGGAAGGGACCTTGGAGGTCTTCGAGTCTAACCCCCTGCTTAGGCAAGAGATTCTTTATCATTTCAATCTCTTCTTTAAAACTTCCAGTATTGGAGCATTCACAACTTCTGGAGACAAATTGGTTGATTAATTGTTCTAACAGTCAGGACATTTCTCCTTAGTTCTAAGCTGGTTATCTCCTTGATTTAGTTTCCACCCATTGCTTTGTATCCTGCCTTAGGTGCTTTGGAGAATAGCTTCACTCCCTCTTATTTGTGGCAAGCTCTGAAATATTGAAACACTGCTATTCATGTCACCACTAGTCTTTCTTTTTATTAAACTAGACATACCCAATTCCAGCAACTGTTCTTTATCTGTTTTAGCTTCCAGTCCCCTAATCATGTTTGTTGCTCTTCTCTGCACTTTGTTTTACATCCTGGGGATTAAAATTGGATGCAGTATTCCAAGTGTGGCCTTGTCAAGGCATTATGAAGTAGTATTAACATTTTATATTATCTTGATTCTGTCCCTCTGTTTGTGCAGCCTAGAGGGATATAATTGAGCTTGGAGCTGGCGAAATTAAAACTGTGAAACTGTTTGATCCTCAATAATCTAAAAATTTATGTCATAAAAAAGTCAGAGTTTGATTACTGTATTATGGTCTGTGACCCGATCAAGAAACAAGTTCACATCAATGGCAAATAGATCAAGCCTAGAGGGATAGAATTGAGCTTTGAGCTGGTGAAATTCAAACTGTGGAAACTGCTGACAATTGGCAGTCAGCAGAATTAGCCTGCAATTCTCCATTGTAACCACTGCACCATCATGGCTCTTACATATAAGAAGAGATCGACTAGATCACTCCTAAAATCCATTTAGCTTTCCTTCCACTCCGTGCAGCATATTCAGCTAATCTCTGAAATCCCCATGATTGGATCAGGGAATTACATCAAATTAACCCCAAGAACGAGAATGGATATGGAATTATGAGAAGATGCCAACATACCTCCTAATACCAACATATACATAAGTACATAAGTTCCAGTTATCTTCATCATCAGGAGTAAGTTGCAGATGCCCAGTAATTCAGACTGAGGGAATCAAGGATAGTGCAGAACACATGCCAATTGTCCTGTGTTAAATAACCAAAAGAACTGCCTATGGGAGGAGATAAAGAATGGGGAGAATAATGGTTTACGTAATTAAAGATAAGTTCAATTAAATCAGAGCATAGGATTTGCAGGCACTAAGCCAAGCATGAAATCAACTATGGTAGGGTTTTCTTCCCTTCAGAAAAGGGACCACATTCAGGAAGTGAATTTTTTAAAAATTAAATTGTTGCCTCTGAAAAGTTATTTTTTCTTCTTTATCTATATAAGAAAATCTGGCGGAGCCAATCTCCATATCCCCAGATACGCTTAAAAATATTACTATCAGAAGAGGAATGTGCATACATGCCTACAGGTTGACATGGTTTGCAAACTTTTTGATCCTCGATAATTTCAAATTTCTATTATAAAAAAGTCTGTATTATAGTCTGTGACCAGATCAAGAAAAAAGTTCACATCCATTGCAAATTGGTGCCTGGCTGATCGACGAGATCAAATTAGGCAGGGTGTGTTACAACATTAAAGAAGACTCCTATTTTGACCCTGCTCTCCATGTCAAAGCAACATGAATTTCTCCTAACCCTTGACATGTAGGCCCACTCTTTTTTTCTGTTTTCCCAATGGGAAATTGAGATTTCAAGTTCTCATATATATTCAAATAAAATTAATTGAAAGGCTGTTTTAGGGATTGGGGGAAAGATGTTCCTTATCTCATCATTTTGTTGTAATCAATTCTAAAATGACAGCAGAGGCAGTACTAAAACTATCCTCAGCAGAAGAAATTGTAGTGCTTATGAAGAAGGCACAGGCGGGGGGTAGGATAAGGGAACCCCCATCGAGTGATTCTAATGTACCTGCTCATGCTTGGTCCAGGGTAATCGAGAGGTTGGAGGAGTTGGATGCACTCTGGCGGTCAGTGTACGGGCCTTCAGGTCCCATCTCATCAGCTCCAGCGGCCCTTGGCAGGCCACCAGGCGAACCAGCGGCCCAGACCAGGTAGATGACAACGACGCCTGGCTCAGTGGGAGCTGGGTCTTCGTGGATGGCTTCTACCCCTTTGGGATCAGGTGAGACAGCACTGCACCCATCATTTATACCGCCCCTCCCTCTGGCCGGGCAGGCTCTTATGCCACCGGTTTTAGGGAGTGGGGTCAACACATTCATGGGTAGTCCAGCACTCACCTGCAGTCAGGTGTGGGCTTCACCCACCGCTACTGCAGTGGCCCAGGCCCCTTCGATGGCTTCAGTGCCCTCGACAGGGTCAAGCGAGGGGACCGTGGGGGCTTCCACGGTGCCAGACCCCTTGGCTTCGGTATGGGCAGTGGCGATTCCTTGGGGGTTACCCTCCACACCTTTAGGGTTTCACCTCCATCCCTCCATTAGGGAGAAGATTTGGAAGGGGGAATATGTGGATCTCTTCTCCCTTCTGAATAGAGAAGTCCCTAAGAAGGAGAAAGAGGATGAGGCTAAGGCAGACAAGCCCAAGAAGGTCAGGGTTAACAGGTGCTTCAGCTCATGGCTGTATGCCTTTTAACCTACATGTCAGTGGTCATTCAGAGGGAGCCCGCACAGGCTGCCTCCATGCTCAAGTACATTGACCTTATTGCACGTGCTCATTTTGAGTATAAAGGCACGGTTTGGCGTCAATATGACGAGGCATTTAGAATGGGGTTTGCCTTTGATTCCACACTTCCCTGGGACATGGTTGTCCCGGATTTGTGGTTCAATGCGACCCAGCTTGCATGGGCCGGGGGTGGCGACTGCACGGATAGCGGTCACTACATGGAGGACGAGCCGGCAGTGACGCCAGCGGCCTGGGCAAGTGGGGGTGGTGCAGCAAAGCTTGCCCCTCTGTGTCATGAGTTTGCAGCCAAGGGGGTGTGTTTTCGTCCCCTATGCAGGTTCAGACACGCGTGTGGGAACTGTGGGGGCTCCCTCGCCACCAGCGCTTGCACTAGGCCCAAAGGAAGCAAAGATAAGAAGGACGGGGCTGGGCCGGCTAAACGGCCCCCGCCCTCTGGGGGAAAAGGGTCCCAGCCCAATTAGGCTGGGAGCACTGGAGGAACTGATTAGATAGTATCACCCTCGCAGGAAGGCGGCTGCCCTCCTGCAGTGTTTTACTGAGGGTTTTAGAATACCATATGTTGGGCCTAGGAGAGCTTTCATGTCTGACAACCTCAGATCGGTTGTGGGCCATGAAGACATTGTTAGGGATAAAATTCAGAAGGACGTGGCCGAGGGCAGGGTACTGGGACCTTTCCCGTGCCCGCCCTCGCCAGCTCTTCAGGTGTCCCCCTTGGGGGTGATTCACAAGAAGGCCAGCAATGAATTTTGGTTGATTCACCATTTGTCCTTCCCAAAGGGAGAATCAGTGAATGATTTCATTCCTGATGAACTTTGCTCGGTCCGCTATGCGTCTTTTGACGCAGTGGTGGCCATGGTTAGGAAGTATGGGATGGGAGCCCTTTTGGGTAAATGCGACATTAAGTTGGCATTCCAGCTCCTTCCCATACACCCAGATGATTTTGAGCTCCTGGGCTTCCACTTCGAAGGTGGCTATTATGTGGACAGAGCATTGCCTATGGGCTGCTCCATATCTTGCTCTCTGTTTGAGAGCTTTAGCACCTTTTTGGAGTGGGCGCTCAGGAGATGCTCTGGTCTAGGTTCTCTAATTCATTACCTCGATGACTTCCTGTTGGCAGGGCCTGTGCATTCAGAGCAATGTTTAGCTCTGATGTCGGCCTTTGAAGCCCTTTGCGCTCAATTGGGGGTCCCTTTGGCCCCCGAAAAGACCCAAGGCCCTGCCACCAGGATCACTTTTCTGGATATTGAATTGGACTCGGTGGCGCAATCTTGCAGATTGCCCCCAGACAAGCTACTCAAGATACAGAGTAAGCTTGACCAAGTATTAGACAGCCAGAAGGTGACGCTTCACCAGCTTCAGGAACATGCCGGGCTTCTTAATTTTGCCTGCCTGGTGGTGGCTCCTGGCAGGGCCTTTTCCCAGCGAGAGTACAATGCGATGAAGGAGCTTCGATTGCCACATCATCGGACCCACTTGCGTGCTGGGGTCAAGGATGACCTGTGTGTATGGCGGGTCTTTTTGGCCTTCTTCAATGGTCAGTCCTTTTGGAGGCATGAGCTTCTTTTGGAAGCTGAGTTGCAATTGTGTTTGGATGCCGCGGGGACCTGCAGGTTCGGGGTTATTTTAGGCAACCAGTGGTGCCATTCCATGTGGCCTCCGGAATGGAGGGCCTCTCCCTTGGTTAAGGATTTGACCTTTTTGGAGCTCTTCCCAATGATAGTAGCTTTAGAGCTGTGGAGGGAGCAATTTAGAGATAAAACGGTGCACTTTTGGTGTGACAACTTGGCAGTGGTCCACGTTGTAAATGCCCTGTCCTCTAAAAGTGACAGGGTGATGCGGCTAGTCCGCCATTTTGTGCACAGGTCTTTGTCTCTAAATGCCCTGTTTCTGGCCCGGCATGTTCCCGGACTAGATAACGGAATCGTTGACACCTTGTCCCGTGGTCAGTTGTCCAGGTTTCGGACGCTGGCTCCTTGGGCTCGTGCATCACCAGAAGTCTTCCTTGGCCACCTGTGGAGTCTGGGCGGGCTCATGAGCAGTGGATGACAGAGGCAAGCAGGGCCATGGCTCTCTCGGTGGCTCCTGGGACCTTGAGGTCATATCAAAACTCAGGTAATGAGTTTTGGGAATTTAGACAAGCTAGGGTTTATCCTCACATCTGGCCCTTCCCGGTAGATCACCTCATCGAGTTCTGCATGCTGCTTAGGCAGTGCGGCTTATCTGTCAGGCAGCCACCGATCAGTCTGTGTGCCTGGTGGCAGCCTTCTCTTATTTCTGCAGTCTTAGGGGTGCGGGGCAGAGGTACCTTTTTAGACATCAGGATGGTTCCCCGCTCACCCGCTGCAATTTTGGGGCTTTGTTGACCAGGGCACTAGTCACGTTTGGCATTGAGCCCGCTGGGTATGGAACACATTCGTTCCGTATTGGCGCTGCTACTAGTGCAGCAGTGTCTGGTTTCCCGGGTCATAGGATCCGAGAGATTGGTCGCTGGCGGTCAGCGGCCTATTTAGGTTATGTATGGCCAGCTGAGGTAATAGGACAGGATTTCACACTAGGTAACCTTTCTCTGCCTTCTTCTACATAGTCCCACCAGGGCGAGACCGAGGGCGTTGCTGTGTGGCCACAGTATGGTCTTTTGGGCTGGCCGCTCCGCAGCAAGAACCGCTGTGGGGATCCAGCTGTCTTTGGGCCGGTGGATCAACATTGTCTGGATGGGAAGAAGAGGCCTGCGGTGGGATGGGCTTCTCCTGCTGCTCCTGGGATGGCGGCACAGGGTGGCCGCACCCAGATGGTTGGTCTTGCACCTTGACAATGACCTGTGTGTGCTTGAGGGTCTGGAATTGATTTGTCATGCCCGCGAAGACCTGCATGTTCTTCGCATGGCTCGGCCAACCACGTAAGTGGTCTGGTCTGAGATCCTCCCGAGGATTACAAATTACAAATTGTTTTGCTTTTATGTATTTTATCTTTACTTATTTACTATAACTTTTTAAACTTACTATTCTATTTTTAAAGTTTTTTATTAAGCATAAAAATGTCAAAGATCTAAAGCCAGGAACATAATTGCTATAGTTATAACAATTTTTCAAATTGTGGATTGGTATGATATTTGAAAAATTTAAGATTTGCATAAAGGGATACTACTTATAATCACCGTTTCCTGTAAGCTGCGCATGTGCGCGCACGCGCGCTCCAAAATACCCCCGCGCGCACCTTTTTCCTCGGGCGCGCAGTCTCCATCCCCCTGCCAGCCCGCGGGGGGTGGGGGGGCGGGCGGGGAGGCGCGGGCAGTAGAAGGGAGCCACGGCCACACCTGCCTCTCCATGGTGCCTCCGGCCCCCTCGCGCTCCTAGCCTCTCGGCCCTGCCCCCCACCCGCCCGGCCTCTCTTTCTCCTCCGCTGCAAGAGAGGGGGGAGGGGCAGGCGTTCTCCAGAGGCTGGCGGGCACATGGGCTGGCGCCCGCTCTTCCCATCTCCCTGCCTGCGCGCCCGCCCGGAACATTCAAAGTAAGAACGAAGGGTTTTCTTATTTTGAATGTTCCGGGCGGGTGGGCTGGCAGGGAGATTTGGGGAGCACGCGCCAGCTGCCCCCCGAACAGCTGGCCGCCCGCCCGCCCGCTGCTCGCTGCCCGCTCCGCCTCTCTTTCTCCTCCGCTGCAACACGGCGCCCGGCCACGCTCCTCCTCCCGGGAGCCCAGCTGAAAACAAAACGGCTCCAAAAGTCGGCTGGGCTCCCGGGAGGCGGTGCGCGGCTACTTCCTCTTCACTGCAGAGCCGCACAGAGGCGAAGACATGGTGCCCGGCCGACTTTTGGAGCCGTTTTGTTTTCGGCCAGGCGGAGGCGGCACGCGGAGGCGAAGACATGGCGCGCGGCCAAGCTCCACCTCCCAGGAGCCCAGCCGACTTTTGGAGCCGTTTTGCTTTCAGCTGGTCTCCTGGGAGGCAGAGCGTGGCCGGGCACTGTGTCTTCGCCTCTGCATGCGGCCGCCGCCCGGCCGAAAACAAAACGGCTCCAAAAGTCGGCCGGACTCCCGGGAGGTGGTGCGCGGCTACTTCCTCTTCGCTGCAGAGCGAATATATTGGACAAACTAACAGGAGAGTAAATGCAGGTGTTGCAGAACATAAGAATGCATTAAAGAAAAAAGAAAAAACCTCCTCCCTTTTCCAACACTTCAAAACTACAGGACATGAAATTGATTTTGACAGTACTAAATTAATTTCCAAAACAGAACACTACAGCAAAAGAATAATAATGGAAGCCATCGAGATAGAAAAATATCCCCAAAATATGAACAAGCGGGATGATACCACCCGCTTACCAGACATCTGGAAACCAGCCCTCAAACGTATCCCAGCCATAGAAACCAGACTCAGAACACACATTGTAAAACAATCAAGTAGCCTGCAAGTTCCAACTACTCAGGATATCATGCCTAATCTACAACCATTAACTAATCAGCATACACCAACGACCCCAATTGTTACCGCACTGACTCACCAGGAAGTTTCTACACAGCAGGCAATTGCTGAGCCATCAAACCATACCCAGCCACCAGTATTTATAGAAGGAAGGCAGCTTAGGTCTCGCAGTGTTCGCCTGAGAACAAGGACAGAAACACCAGCCTGGAGATGATGAGTGAGACCTCATCGAAACGTCGCCAGAAATTTCCAAATCCTACACGGGAAGAAACCTGAATATACCAAGACCGTCATACCTGTACCGGTGAAAATCTACGAAATATATATATATATATATATATATATATATATATATATATATATATATATATATATATGTCACATGTTTAAGCTGAATTTGAAAATTAAGGGAGACTAGGATAGATCTATTTCGGCCTTATTTTGGCCTCATCAGCTAGCCATACCCACTGGGACTTGAACCTGCAATATATGTATGTAGATTGTTCTGAGTTCGGGTTTTGCCCCGTGTAATATTCTGAGTGTCTATGCGACGTTTCGGTGAAATCACATTCACCATCATCAGGCTGAAGTTTTAAGCTTCGTGCTGCTGTAAATAGTCCAGAACAAGGCCGAAATGGGACCATCCTAGTCTCCCTTAATTTTAAAAATTCCAGCTAAAAAAACATTTGACACATACGGAATATAGTTGTCGGCTATAAATAAATTAACTGCCTTGAAATGGTCCTGGGTTGTGCCTAGAGGCAAAAAGGAGCTGTGACGTTCCTTCAATATACCAGGGTGATCCGACATAAACACTGTGTTCACCTTAGAACAAGGACAGAAACACCAGCCTGAAGATGATGCGTGGGACCTCATCGAAACGTCGCCAGAAATTTCCAAATCCTACACGGGAAGAAACCCGAATGAAGGTACCATTTCGGCCTTGTTCTGGCCTCATCAGCTAGCCACACCCTTCCTTACTGGGATTCGATCTGGCAGCCTCTGCCTTGTAATATACCAGGGTGATCTGACATAAAAAAACCCCAAACATAGCCCCTCCCTGGTACAGAGCTGGAGGGATCAAGGTCTGGTGGCTCAACTGCTAATTCTCTGCCTTACAAGGCAGAAGCTGCCAGATTGAATCCCAGTAAGGAAGGGTGTGGCTAGCTGATGAGGCCAGAACAAGGCCGAAATGGTACCATCCTAGTCTCCCTTAATTTTAAAATTTCAGCTAAAAAACATTTGATACATACAGAATATAGTTGTCGGCTATGAATAAATTAACTGCCTTGAAATGGTCCTGGGTTGGGCCTAGAGGCAAAAAGGAGCTGTGACATTCCTTCAATATACCAGGGTGATCCGACATAAATACACACACACACACACACGCACTCACACACACACACATATATATATGTGTGTGTGTGTGTGTGTGTGTGTTTTTGTAGATTTTCACGGGTACAGGTATGACGGTCTTGGTATATTCGGGTTTCTTCCCGTGTAGGATTTGGAAATTTCTGGTGACGTTTCGACACACCCAGCCACCAGTATTTATAGAAGGAAGGCAGCTTAGGTCTCACAGTGTTCGCCTTAGAACAAGGACAGAAACACCAGCCTGAAGACCCCCTGTAAATTGAATATTGAATAAATTTACTGACATTTCAAAAATTGTATTTTTACTTTGTCATAATGGGGTGCTGAGTAGATTAATGAGGGGAAAATGAATTTTCCCAACTGTAGAATCAGGCTGCAATATAGCAAAATTGACAAAAGTGAAGGAGGCCTGACTATTTTTAAATACACTATACATATGTATATATCTGTGTATATCTACTGGTGTGTGCGTGTGTGTGTTTGTTTGTGTGTGTGGTAGTATACTGTTATTATATTATAGTGAAATATAAGTTATCTTGAATAAAAGAAGAGAAAGAACCATTTCTGGCCAACCTTTGTTGAAGTACATGAGTTTGAAAATAGAAGAATTTATTTATATCAGCAGCTCTAATTATTGGAGCCCCACCCAAACACAGGTGGCCTCCCTTATCTCCTGTAATATTTCCTCAATTGGTCTCTTCTATGCATAAGTCTGTGCCTGAGTGGGTCTAACACTTCCTCATCCGAATCAACTGAAGATAATGGAGATTGGCTTACTGGGCTGTGTGCCAAGCCCCCCCTCTTCCAAGTCACCCCCACCTTCTTCTTTGCACTGCCTGATTCTGTCAGCAATAAAACAGGCCTATGACATGTTGATGTTTCCCCTGCATCCACCTCCACATTCCTTGGGGCAGGAGCTGGGCCAGAGCCAACCACAACACTTAACTTGCTGAGAAATAACTGAGTTGAAACAAAGAAGCCTAGGAAAGACAGCTTCAATTAAAACTACAGATTAATTCTTTCAGTTACTTCAGATAATCAGCGATCTAAATTGGTCTCTCCACGTGTCATCCTTAATGAAGCGTGCAAACCAGAATCTGCATTTCTTGCGTCAGAAGAGAAGAGCACATCTTTCTTCTTCTGTCTTGGGCATTTTTTACAGAGGCATAAGTGAGAAGATTTTAAGAAACTGCATCACTGTTTGGTTTGGTGGCTGCAGTGCCTCAGATAGTAGCTCACATAGAGATAATTGAAAATTATCATCAGACTTCATGTACCTCTAATATGTACCATAAACAAAAAAAATAACCTCCCCATCTCAATAAGAAAATTACAAGCAAGAAAAAAATATCTCTGGAGGAAAAACAAAAAAGGACAAGTTTCCAACTTCAAAAGCTGATATAAAAGCATTTGCAATCAAATAAAAGCAGAATGCCTTAACTACTACAGCAAACAAGAGGAAAACCTCCTACGCACCAAATCTAATAGAGCTTTCTACAACTTTGTCAAAATAAACTCAAAGACTCTAGACCTATCCCACCACTCAAAGGACCCAACAACAAAGAATACCACGATGATTCATCCAAAGCCAACCTCCTCAACTCTTTCTTTGGCTCTGTCTTTGTTAACAGCAATGGCTCATCCCCCAATTTCATCAATCACACCTCAAACTCCCTCAATGACTTAACCCAAGTAGACTTCATTGAAGACCGAGTTGAAAAAGCATTATGTGACCTTAAACCTTCTCTATCAGTCGGACCAGATGGTCTATGTGCTTACTTCCTAAAAATGATCTCTTCTGCCATAGCTGAACCACTAAGCATAATTTTCCAAAAATCCTTCAGAACCAGCACACTTCCTAAGCTATGGTCAAAAGAAATGGTCATCCCCATCTTCAAAAAAGGAGACCCCTTTCTTGTCGATAACTACAGACCAATTTCACTATGCTGGTCCCGTGCAAAGTCATGGAATCAATTGTAAACAAATCAATTACTCTCCATCTAGAAACTAATAATTTGCTCTCTAACAAACAATTTGGTTTCAGAAAAAAACTATCCTGCAACCTGCAACTCCTCCACTGCAAAAATATATGGACAACTCATCTAGATCAAGGGAAATCTATAGATGCAATTTATATCGACTTCTGCAAAGTATTTGATTCAGTGGTCCATGACAAACTACTCCTAAAACTCAAATCCTATGGCATCTCAGGATCCATAGCTGGATTACAGCATTCCTGTCAAACAGACAACAAGTGCTCAAAATAGGAAGCACCATATCCACCCCCGTCCCAGTTAAAAGCGGTGTTCCCCAAGGTAGTGTACTGGGACCAATGCTATTCATTCTCTACATCAATGACCTTTGCGATTACATCACAAGCAACTGTGTCCTCTTTGCCAATGATGTAAAACTCTTCAACACCACCGATAACACAATTACTCTCCAAAAAGACCTGAACTCTGTTCCTGAGTGGTCTAACACATGGCAACTCCAAATCTCAACTACCAAATGCTCTGTCCTACACATTTGGAAAAAGAATCTGAATTCCAAATACGAACTGAATAATCAAATTATCACAGATAATCCCCACTCGGTTAAAGACCTCTGTATACTAGTAACAAAAGATTTAAGTGCCAAAACCCACTGCAACAATACAGCCAAGAAGGCTTCAAGAGTTGTAAACCTAATCCTATGTAGCTACTGCTCTGGCAATCTCACACTACTTACCAGAGCTTACAAAACCAGACCCATCCTCGAATACAGCTCATCTGTTTGGAACCCATATCACATCTCAGACATTAACACCCTTGAAAATGTCCAAAGATACTTCACCAGAAGAGCCCTTCACTCCTCCACTCGAAATAGAATACCCTATGAGACTAGACTTTCAATCCTGGGCCTAGAAAGCTTAGAACTAAGACGCCTTAAACAAGATGTAAGTATTGCCCACAAGATCATATGCTGCAGCGTCCTGCCTGTCAGCGACTACTTCAGCTTCAACCACAACAACACAAGAGAACACAACAGATTTAAACTTAATATTAATATCTCCAAACTTGACTGTAAAAAATATGACTTATTCAGAGTTGTCGAAGCGTGGAACTCATTACCGGACTCCATAGTGTCATCCCAAAACCCCCAACACTTTACCCTTAGATCATCTACAGTTGACCTATCCAGATTCCGAAGAGGTCAGTAAAGGGTGAATACAAGTGCACTAGAGTGCCTTCTGTCCCCTGTCCTATTGCTCTCCTATATCTCCTATACCTTTCTTCTATTCCTATATCTCTTCTTCTTCTATTCTTTCAGCCAGGAGTGTGATTTGGGAGTTCTCCAAATTGCACAGAATCTTAGCTAAGAGTTCTCCCGAACCTCTGCAAACCCCCAGCAGCCCACCCATGATGTTGTACTAATTCAGTAACCAGATATGTAACTAAGTTACGCAAACATATTGCTTTAATACAGTGAATACGTTCCTCTGTCCGTGGAGGACAAATCAAGAAACAAAAGTCAAAAATTTCCTCATTCTTGAAAATTGGTTTAGTTTGGGTATTTGAGTGTGTTTTTAAGAGCTGTTTGTCAGGTTAAGAGCTCTTTTAGTTCTCTATTGCTGGCAGCCAAGAAATAAAGATTATGAAACGAAATTGTTTGAAGAGATCAAGTGCCTTCATATTTTGAATTTTGATTGATCCTTAATTAATTGTGCAAATTAAATATTTGGACTTCATATTTATCTTTCCAATTTGTTTAAACACTTGTACTTTTCCAAAAATGTCCCCCAAGACCAACTGATACTGCAGTTATCTGACTGTTTTCTGTTTTCAAACATTAACCACTAAGCATCTTGTTGAAACGTCTTCACAAACAACCTGAATTATGTGGAGTTGTGAGAACCAAGTTGAATTAGATTTATTTAATTAGGATTAATCTTTGGAAAACAGCAAAAAAAAAAAAGGAGCTGGAATGTTCATTTTGGAACATTAGGGGATAGAATATTTCCTGTGGAGTCTTTTAAAATTTATAAAACAATATATAAATCAACTGTCCCTTGGAAGAGGGAACTCTAAGATTCATTAGAGGCAGTGGTAGGCTCCTATGGGTACAGTCAGGTTTGCATAACCAGTAGAAAAAAAATTTTTCCCCTTTTTTTCCTTTATGGGCTCTGGGTATGTTTTTCCTGTCACAGTAAATGACGTTGAATGTATATTTTGTAAGAGCTGTGTGTGCGTGTGTACATATACTTAGATAATGTATATTTTTGTGTGCCTGTGTGTAATATGTATGTACACATATGGCATATGTACATAGAATTAAATAGTATATTTTGGATTTTCAGTAATAGTAAAGGAAATTGTATCTCTTTGAGGCAAGGAGAGGCCAGGCACCCTAACCCAAACCCTTGATATCAGTGACATCAAGTTACCACTTTTAAGCCAGTCACATGACCTTTAAGCCACCCCCCAGTCACATGATCATCAAGCCACTCCCATCTGGTCACATGGCCAGCAAGCCACATCCACCAAATAAGCCATGCCCACTGTGTGGTAGTAAAATTTTTTGCAGCCCTTCACTGTGTTTGAGGCATTGAATCTAGTTCAGTGCACACATCCAACAAAAGCATCCCTGGTGGATGTTGCCCATTTCCTGGTTGGACAGATCCCTGGTTGGAGCCCCTTGTGTTTAGTTGTATGATTCTTCCTAGTTTTTTAAAAAAATTCATCTCATTGCTTCATCAATAAACTACTGAAAAAAGGAATTCAGTGTTACTATGTAGGAAGCTGATAAAAGAAAAGGTATTTTCCTCCCGGTTTGGACTGGTTCGCCTGAACCAGTAGGAACCTGCTGGTGATGTCACAATGGTGTCACAGAACTGGTTTGGTTGGTGCCGGTCTGTGGATGCCACTATCTTTATTTTGAATTTTTGTTTGAATATCTGTCTGTCTGTCTGTCTGTCTATCTATCTATCTATCTATCTATCTATCTATCTATCTATCTATCTATCTATCTATCTATCTATCAATTCTGAGCATGTGCAGAAGTCGAGTTCCCTGCACTGTGCATGCAGTCCGTCTTGTTTTTGACTTTAAAAAAAATAACTTTAAAAAAAAGTTTATTTATTTATTTGCTTGCTCCCAGAAGTTGTGAATGCTCCAGCACTAGACGTTTTCAAGAAGATGTTGGATAACCATCTGTCTGGGTTTCCTACTTAAGCAGGGGGTTGGACTAGAAGATGCCCTACATGGCATCGGACTAGAATATCTCTGGGATCGTCTTCTGCTGCATGAATTCCACAGATTGGCTAATTTCACGGTGGGAGTTTTAAATGATTGTCAGTAGCTGTCCAGGCCAGGGAAGCTCTTAAAAGCGGTTTCCCTACAGGGTGCTGCAAGAGTGTGGGCATGTGCTATTATGCATGCACAAATTCCCACACCCATAATTAAGTGCCTGAGGAGGGCAAAAACAGCTTCCCTAGGGCCCAAGGGGCCCTCTGGAGGCAGGAAACAGCCTGTTTCTCAACTTCTAGTGAGCCCAGTAGTCTCATGTTTTACCTTCCCTGGGCTCCAAAGACTTTCCTGGAGCCAAGGAAGGGTACAAATGCCCTCTCACATCACACCAGAGGCTTTCAGGAAGCCAAAAAACCCCTCCCAGAGCTTTTAGTGAGCCAAAAATCAGCTGGCTGGCACACACATGCATGTTGGAGCTGAGTTAGGGCAACGGCTTACGTGTCGACAGGGCTGCCGATAGGCCGGTACTACTGGTACTGGCGTCAAGGGCCTGGCCAAATTGAACAATTGGGGGGGGCGGTTTTGGCCTGCCACCATGTGCCGGCCCCCTGGCGCCCGCAGCAATCATTGTGCTGCACCGTTCACTGTAGGCTGCGCACGACTCACCAGCGCACCCCAAAATGCCCCCTATGCCCCCTTTTCCAAGGGCACACACAAAGTCACGGCCGCCCCTGCCCCCGCACCTCTAGCCCCCTCGTGCCCCTGGCTACTCGCCACTGCCCTCCCACCCGATCTGCCTCTCTTTCTCCTCCGCTGCAAGAAAGGCGGGGCAGGCATTCTCACAGCGGGGGCCGGCGAAGGCGATTTTCAGTGTCGGGCGTGCGGGCCGGTGTGCGCTCTCCCCATCGCCCTGCCAGCCCGCCAGGAACATTCAAAGTAAGAAAAACCTTCACTCTTACTTTGAATGTTCCAGGCAGGCTGGCAGGGCGATGGGGAGAGCGTGTGCCGGCCCGCACGCCCAACACTGAAAATCACTTTCGCCAGCCTCTGGAGAATGAAAGAGAGTGAGACTGACAGAGCAAGATAAAGAGAAAGTGAGAAAGAGAGAGAGAGAAAGAGGGGGGGAGAGAAATAGATAGCAAGAGAGAGAGAACAAGAGAGAGAAGAGTGAGAGAAAGAAAACGAGAGAGAAAGAGTGTGAGAGAGAAAGTAAGAGAGAGAGAAAGAAAACAAGAGAGGGAAAGTGAGAAAAAGAGAGAGAGAGCAAGAGGGGGAGAGATAGAGAAAGAGAGAGAAAGAAAGAAAGAGAGAGAGAGAGAGAGATGAGAGAGGAAGGAAGAGAGTGAGAGAGAGAGGAAGAAAGCAAGATAGAGAAAGAGAGAGAGAGAGAGAAAGAAAGAAAGAGATAAGAGGAAGGAAGAGAGTGAGAGAGAGGAAGAAAGCAAGAGAGAGAAAGAGAGAGAGAGAAAGAAAGAGAGATAAGAGAGGAAGGAAGAGAGTGTGAAAGAGGAAGAAAGCAAGAGAGAGAAAGAGAGAGAGAGAGAAAGAAAGAAAGAGATGAGAGAGGAAGGAAGAGAGTGAGAGAGAGGAAGAAAGCAAGAGAGAGAAAGAGAGAGAAAGAAAGAGGTGAGAGAGAAAGGATGAGAGTGAGAGAGAGGAAGAAAGCAAGATAGAGAAAGAGAGAGAGAGAGAAAGAAAGAAAGAGAGAGAGAGAGATGAGAGAGGAAGGAAGAGAGTGTGAAAGAGAAAGAAAGCAAGATAGAGAAAGAGAGAGAAAGAAAGAAAGAAAGAGATGACAGAGGAAGGAAGAGAGTGAGAGAGAGGAAGAAAGCAAGATAGAGAGAGAGAGAGAAAGAAAGAGCGAGAGAGATGAGAGAGGAAGGAAGCAAGGTAGAGAAAGAGAGAGAGAGAAAAAGAAAGAAAGAAAGAGATGAGAGAGGAAGGAAGAGAGTGAGAGAGAGGAAGAAAGCAAGATAGAGAAAGAGAGAGAGAGAAAGAAAGAAAGAGAGAGAGAGATGAGAGAGGAAGGAAGAGAGTGTGAGAGAGGAAGCAAGATAGAGAAAGAGAAAGAAAGAAAGAAAGAAAGAAAGAAAGATGAGAGAGGAAGGAAGAGAGTGAGAGAGAGGAAGAAAGAGAGAGAGAAGAGTGGAAGGAAGAGAGAAAGGATAGAAAAAAGGGGAGAAAAAAAGAGAAATGAGAAAATGATTGAAAGCCCTCTGGGTCCATCAGGCGTCTGGGGCGGAACATCTTAATTGGTTCCGCCTCCCTGCGGGGAAGGATTGGAGCCAGGAAGTCAAGCCGTAGTAGAAAATGGTCTGACCATGACAAAGGCAGTACTTCTAAGCCCCTTAGTCTCAGACCATTGCTCAATTGCTCAGAGAGGAATACCATGTCAGGTGCGTGCCCTCCCTCGTGAGTATTGTTATTGTTATTGTTGTTGTCGTTGTCGTTGTCGTTGTTTGTTTATTTATTGTTAGAGTTGAAAGGGACCATGAAGGCCATCGAGTTCAACCCCCTGCCCAAGCAGGAACCCTATAGTACACCAGTCAAGTGGCAGTTCAATCTTCTCTTAAAAATGTCCAGAGTGTTGGAGTTCACAACGTCCGCTGGTAGGTTGTTCCATTGGTTGATCGTTCTGACCATCAAGAAGTTCCTCCTTATCTCCATGTTGAATCTCTCCTTGGTCAGCTTCCAGCCGCTGTTCCTCGTCCGGCCCTCTGGTGCCCTGGAGAATAAAGTGATGCCTTCCTCTCTGTGACATCCCCTCGTATACTTGTAGACTGCTATCATGTCCGCTCTGGCCCTCCTTTTCTCTAGGCTATCCATGCCCAGTTCCCTCAGTCTCTCTTCGTAAGTCTTGGTTTCCAATCCCTTAATCATCTTGGTTGTTCTTTTTTGCACCTTCTCCAGAGTTTCAATGTCTCTTTTGAAGTGTGGTGACCAAAACTGAATTCAGTACTCCAGGTGTGGTCGGACCAGGGCGTAGTAGAGTGGTATTAAGACTTCCCTGGTATTGGAGTGTATTCCCCTGTTGTTGTTGTTGCTGTTGTTATATTATTGTTATTATTATTGTTATTATTAATTGGAATTCGGCAACTGGTTGATACTTATGATGGGGCAATGTCCCAAGGTCAGTTGATCCTTTTTTTAAAATGACCTTCTGAAAAGCCAAACCAATGAGGAAGCCAGATTGGTTTAACAAGCGTGTTGCTAACTTAACAATGGCAGTGATTCACTTAACAACTTTGGCATACAATTCTGAGAGTTCTGGAGACCTCACCTACAAAAAGATATTAATAAAATTGAACGGGTCCAAAGACGGGCTACAAAAATGGTGGAAGGTCTTAAGCATAAAACTTATCAGGAAAGACTTCATGAACTCCATCTGTATAGTCTGGAGGACAGAAGGGAAAGGGGGGACATGATTGAAACATTAAAATATATTAAAGGGTTAAATAAGGTTCAGGAGGGAAGTGTTTTAAATAGGAAAATGAACACAAGAACAAGGGGCACAATCTGAGGTTAGTTGGGGGAAAGATCAGAAGCAACGTGAGAAAATATTATTTTATTGAAAGAGTAGTAGATGCTTGGAACAAACTTCCAGCAGACGTGGTTGGTAAATCCACAGTAACTGAATTTAAACATGCCTGGGATAAACACAGATCCATCCTAAGATAAAATTCAGGAAATAGTATAAGGGCAGACTAGATGGACCATGAGGTCTTTTTCTGCCGTCAATCTTCTATGTTTCTATGTTTCTATTGAGGCAGAGAATGACAGGAAAGAGAGAGAAACAGAGAGAGAAGTGACTCTTGATTTAAAGCATATGGTAAAAGCACTTAAATAATAACAGAGAAAAACCCCCAGCCCTCACCTGTTTTTATTAATAGTTTTGCTGGTTGTTTTAGTTTTAATAGTAATGGATTTTGATTTTTTTAAATTATTAATTTCTTTTAATAAAAAAGAAGGGATTTCTTTCTTTCTTTCTTTCTTTCTTTCTTTCTTTCTTTCTTTCTTTCTTTCTTTCTTTCTTTCTATGCCGCACAGTCCCAAGTTTTTCCTTATTTCCAGATTTCATTTCTTCCTGGTGAGGTTCTGCCCATTGCTTCTTGTACTACCTTCAGGTGGCATGGAGAATAAATAGATGCCATCTGCTCTGTGGCAGCCCTTTAAGGATAGGGAAACTACTATTATATTCCCCCTCAGTTTTCTATTTATTGAGCTAAACATACTCGTTCTCTTAGCCCTTGGTCATAGGATTTAGCCTCTAGGCCAGGGGTGTCAAACTCAATTTCATTAAAGGCCACATCAGGGCTGTGTTTTACATCAGAGGGCCGGGGGAGGGCTTGTGACTGTGGTGGCATGGCACGGGATTTGGGGGGCAGTAGTTTTAAAATGGTGGGGGGGGGGGTTCCCCAGACACTTAGGCTGTATGGGGCCCCAAAATTCCTGATGGCAGCCCTGCTAACAGATATGGTTCCGCATACCACCTGTGGCACCTGTGCCATAGGTTCACCATCACTGCCCTATAGCCTGCCAGCATTCCATATTAGCTTCAGCTAAGAGCAAATGAAAGTGCTGAACTGTTGCTGTGACTCATCTCATCAATTACAGATAGATTGTGGATAACGGTTTTGTTTTCAGCTGTTCTTCACCTCCATGAATGAAGAACATAGTCAAACTTAATCCTAGCAAGCACTGAGAATATATCTTACCCATAACCACTTTGATGTTTCACTTTGCAAATGTTTCTTTTATTCAGACTACAAGGCTCCTTTCTGTGCTGATGCTAACATCTTATTGTATGCTGTAACTCTTGTCATGTAACTTGGACAGATGACTATTCCTAACCCAATGAACTTTTGCTTCAAAGTTCTGGTTGTGCTACCTATAAAAGTAAATGTAATCCATTTCTCCAGGTTTCCCCTTTTCATAGGGAGACCACCACACTTGATCAGATAAATTGCTTTTACATGCTCTCCTGACTTGGTTGCTTATTGGAAAAGGTAAGCGGAGGCAGAACACAGGATCAGATTTGGCCACCAGGTGGAAGTATCAGCCCTTGGCCTTGCACACAGCAGAGACTAAACCTGTCTATTCATTGGCTAGAACAGTGTTTCCCAACCTTGGCAACTTGAAGCTATCTGGACTTCAACTCCCAGAATTCCCCAGCCAGCATTCGCTGGCTGGTGAATTCTGGGAGTTGAAGTCCAAATAGCTTCAAGTTGCCAAGGTTGGGAAACACTGGGCTAGAAGAATCGCATATTTTAGCCAAAGTTTCCAGTAAGTACACCTAGCATTGGTTTTATTTAAAAAGACTCACTGGCCAGTAAGCGCAGTTATGTGGAAGTGACTTCAGTGTTTATATTTATTCAGATTTTATAAATTCAGTCAGGTCAACACGCAACCTGGAAGAAAGCCCAGAGTTCAGTTCCAGTCTTGTTTTGGCCTCTGATAATCAAGAGGGATGAGGAGATGAACCAATTGGCTTATGTTATTATGACATGTGCTTATGACACTTGTATGTTCTCTATTCCATGGGGCATGCATGGGATGCTTCATAAAAACAGAACTCTGGCATTGTAAAACTGAACTTTTTCTCCACATTTCTGAAAAGAATAATTGAGTGGAGGGAGTGCTTTTCTTTTTATTTTCTCTGTAATTTTAATTAAGAGTTTTACATCGATAAAAGGCAAATATAAAAATATGGGAGAAAGCAAGCAAGCAAGAAATTAAATAAATAACAGCTAGAAAAAAATGACATTTTAAACCATTATAAAGCAATTTGTTCTTCTTCCCAGTGGCTACATTTTTTTCAGTCTTTTTTAAAATTCCATTTCAACTGTCACATCCAGAAATCATCATTTCACTTGTTTCCCTTTTAAGCAAAAAGTCCGTAATTAGTTTCCAGTCTTTTAAAAAGTTACAGTGGTACCTCTACTTACAAACTTAATTTGTTCTATGACCAGGTTCTTAAGTAGTAAAGTTTGTAAGAAGCAATTTTTCCCATAGGAATCAATGTAAAAGCAAATAATGCATGCGATTGGGGAAACCACAGGGAGGATGGAGGCCCTGTTTCCTCCCAGGAGATTCCTAGAGAATCTCCATGGAGGCTTCTTCCTGCCTTTTCCAATTACAGGCTCGGGTTTGTAAGTGAAAAATTGTTCTTGAGAAGAGGCAAAAAAATCTTGAACACCCGGTTCTTATCTTGAAAAGTTCATAAGTGAGGCATTCTTAGGTCGAGGTACCACTGTACTTCAGTTCCTGACCAAGCAAGTTCATTCTGCCAATTCTGTTACTTTCACAATCCACACTTCCATTATGGTGGTCCTAGTATTTCTCAATTGTTGTGCTTATAATAATCTTGCTGTAGTTGCCATATATGAAATCAATCTTCCACAACTCTTTGCTAATTAGCTGTCCATAAATCCCAATAAAGGGTGTTAGGATTCATCTTAATATTAAACTTTAAAATTCTTTGTATCATTGTATGTATTTGTATCCAATTTTTATTTTACTTTCTCAAACGTCTTGCATGATAACATGACTCTTAAAGTTTTTCACATTTCCAGCATTCACTAGAAGTATCTTTTTACATCTTTTTTCTATTTTTCATATTTATTTTCATTTGTCAATGAAAATAAAAATGAAACAGAAACAGAAAAATGAACATCCAATATTAACGTGAAAAAAGGGTTGTTTCATTATCTGTACAAAAAAAAAAGGAGGCACACAAATGTCAAATGTATCTAACACTGAACATAAAGAGTCCATCCTGGCTGAGTTGCTGAAAAATAGAAATAACTGGTATGTTTTCCTCCCCATATATAACAGGTCTACAAATAATTATAATCTATTTCTAACATTGACTAGAAGTAACTTTATACATCTTAAATAACTGATGTCATATATTAATGATGCATCCTTCATGAACTTTCTCTCACAACTGGAATTTCATCCTATTTAACCACATTTTCTCCCATCGACCCACTTGTATATTGTAATTAAAACTGTTAGCTCATTTTATCATGCAATTCTTAATATATCCCTCTTCAACAAAACTTTATATTCTGCAATCACATGTTCAATATTTGTACATAACTCATTTTCTTTTCTTTTTTTAAATTAAATTTTTTTTGAAAAAAGTTTTATTAAGTATTTACATTAAAATTACATAACAAACAACAATACATACAATACAACAGTATATACACAAAGATTTAAATAAAGAAAAAAGGGAAAGGTGAGTAGAAAAAGAGATAAGTGTGAAAAGAGATAAAAGAAAGAAAATAAAGCACTCTGCTTTATGTATTACATATTTGATATCGTTATTTACAATTGGAACTACTCTAGGAGTAGGGAATTTTGTGTGCAGCTTATGTCTGATCTACAAAGGAAAATCTTCCTTTTACTGCTTTGTTATACATCGGTTACATAAATACATTGCCATGATCTTCATATCATTTTATCACTCGTATATCCTTCTTGTTTCAATGGTATAATGGTGCTATGTTATATTAATATACAGTGGTACCTCGAGATACGAGTTTAATTCGTTCCGGACCTGGGCTCTTAAGTCGAGCAGCTCTTATCTCGAACGACTTTTCCCCATAGGAATTAATGTAAATAATTTTAATTGGTTCCAGCCCTCAAAAAACTCACAAAGTTAGTCTAAATTATGCAGAAAGACATGTTTTTAATGAAGAAATGTACATGTACATATAAATGAATAATGAAGTTTCTTTCACTTAACTTGTAAACTTTCTTAAACTTTTAAATTTACATATGTTCAACTTCTCTGCCACCCAATCCTGTAGGACAGAGGTCCCCAACCCTTTTTGCACCAGGGACCGGCTTTAAGCGATCAAGAGAGGAATGGGTGAATGAATGGACGGAGGGTGGGAAGGAAGGAAGGAAAGAGGGAAGGGACAGGAACAGAGGAAGGAAGCAAGGAAACTTATGAAAGGGGAGAGTAAGAGAGGAATGAGTGGAGGGAGGGAGGGAGGGAAGAAGGTGGGAAGGAGAAAGAAAAGAAGAAATAGAGGAAGGGAAGGTAAAAGAGAGAAAGAAAAAGAGCAAGAAAGCAAGCAAGCAAGAAAGAAAGAAAGAAAGAAAGAAAGGGGGAAGGGACAGGAACAGAGGAAGGAAGCAAGGAAACTTATGAAAGGGGAGAGTAAGAGAGGAATGAGTGAAGGGAGGGAGGGAGGGAAGAAGGTGGGAAGGAGAAAGAAAAGAAGAAATAGAGGAAGGGAAGGTAAAAGAGAGAAAGAAAAAGAGCAAGAAAGAAAGCTGCAAGCACCCCCCCGAGTCCCCCAGGCCGGCTGCAACCTTTTAAAACACGCGCGCCGCTTCGCAGCTGTCTCCTGAAGCCGAACGCGGAAGTTAGCGTTTGGCTTCAGGAGACAGCTCCTTGGCGCTTGTATCTCGAATTTGGGCTTGTAAGTAGAACAAAAATATCTCTCCCCTCCCAGCTCTTATCTCGAGTTGCTCTTAAGTAGAGCAGCTCTTATGTCGGGGTTCCACTGTATATAAATAGTATTTGAGTTTGTTACTTCTAAATTTGATATTGGGGTTCCTAATTTTTTTTTTTAATTTTACTTAAATTAATTAAATTTTTATTCTAATTTATTTTTTGCAACCCAGATATACCACCTGTATATACCACTAAGTATGATATCGATAGGCCTCTGATATAGGCCTTCGTGGTGTCCCATAGGTTGGCTTTATTTGTTTCACCGTTATCGTTTATTTCTAAGAAGTATTTTAGTTCCTTTTCCATCTTTAGTGTATAATCCTTTTCCTTAATAACAGATTGATTTAATGACCACCTTTTTTTAATAAATCTTTCCTGCTCTTTCCATTTTAACCAAATTGGATTATGGTCCGCCCAGGTGTTAGGGAGAATCTCTGATTCTGTAATATTTTGAATAAATTCTTGGTTAGCCAGGTTCGGGGGGGTGCTGGGAAGCCCCCCAGGCTGGCTGCGACCTTTTAAAACAGCCGTGCGGCTTCCCAGCTGTCTCCCGAAACCTAACGCGGAAGTTCGACTTTGGCGTTCGGCTTCAGGAGACAGCTGGGAAGCCGCGCGGCTGTTTTAAAAGGTGACAGCCGGGCTGGGGGGGCTTCCCACCAACCTCCCGAACTGAACCCGGGGTTCAGAAAAATTTTGCCTCTTCTTACGAACTTTGTTCGAGTTACGAACCGGCGTTCGGGAGGCTTCTGGGAAGCCCCGCCGCCCGGCTGTCACCTTTTAAAACAGCCGCGCGGCTTCCCAGCAGTCTCCGAACGCCGGTTCGTAACTTGAAAAAAGTTCGTAAGAAGAGGCAACATTTTTCTGAACCCCGGGTTCGTATCACGAGTTGTTCATAAGACGAGGGGTTCGTATCTTGAGGTACCACTGTATAGTTATAATTGCAATATAGTTTGTAAAAACAGTTAATCTCTTAAATTAGTTAATTAATTAATTAATTGGTTTAAATAACAATCAAAATCAGTTCAGTCTAGTCAATTCATCAAAAGTTATACAATTACCAGTTGGTTTAAATTTATAAAATCTTTATAAAATCTTTATAAAAATAATTTAGTTCCAAAAATACTTTGATACTCTTAATTGAATAATACTCTGGTATTTAACTTTGGTATTCTTGATTAACTAGTGAGTAGTAAATAATCTTTATATCCTAGTGTTCTGAGCACAGTTAAGTCTTAAACACACCTTTAAATATGAAACTCAAAACTTAAGTCCAATCTATCTAATAGCAATATTCCTAAATATATAAATATCAAAATCTTATATTATATTATATACTAAAGTAAGAGAGAGAGTAGGGAAAGGTTGAAGCAAAGAACTAAAGTATACTAGAAAAAAGATTATAAAGTTTATAGTTATATTTTAAGACAAGATGTTTTAACACAGCTTTAAATAATTTCCTTTTATCTTCTATCTTCTGTCTTCTGTCTTCAATATTTATTTTTCTTAATCAAGAGTTAGTCAACAGTTTAATGATAATCAATTATTCAAAAAATCTAAGAGTATTATAATCGGAAGAGATAAGTTAATTCCAATTTAAGTAGTCGATAATCAAGGGTTTAATAGAAATCTTCAAAGTTTGTACCGTAGTCAGAGTCAGAAAGAGTCAGAGAATTTATACAAAAGTTAACGCCAAACTTTGACCCGCTTATACCCTCTTATAATTGTTTTGTATTCCCAAAAGCTGTTTCAATTATTTCCAACGAATCAAATATTTCAAACTTGTATATGCTGAATTACCCTTGTATCAGCGCTGGCTTCTGGTTCACAAAATTCGGTTTGGGCCACTCCAAATAGCCAAGTATCACTCCTTCTCATAACTTCCAGAAACTTCCACGAACTTTCACAAACCTCCACAAACCATCATTCACTTTCACCAAGAATCCACTTTGCTCTTGCTGCTGATCCAAACAGATGTTGTCCACTCCAACACAAAAGGCCGAATGCGAGGGAAAGTTCCAACCAGGTTCCACCTTCGACACCGATCTGTTTAATGCGATCCCCCGACCTCTCTTCCTCACTCGATAATGGCCGCCGCCCTAAGATCTTGCTATATCACTGAGTTGGTTTCTCTTTTCTTCACAGCAAGGGAACACCGCTCACCACCGCTCGTCACCGTTCAACAAAAACCCTTCTCAATCTCACCAACCATCATACCATCCAATTCGATATTCGATATTCACAACCCCGATACTTGGTCTATATTAGCTGCTCTTCTAGCTTCCTGCAGAATGTCGGGCAGCCACGTCTCCGGATCGGCACAGGCCGATCTCTTCAGCCCCAGGCCCGGGCGATTCTCTGCTCCCCCCGCGGGTTGCCTTACCGCTACGGGTGCACAGAGAGTTCCCCTACAAGTTGCTCGTCCCTCCAGGCTGCAACTGCCGCAAATGGCGAGCCAAAAAGCTGAAACGCGGAGATCGATCTCGGGAGCCCTTGAAGACCGCTCCGCCATGACATGACGTCAAACCGGAAGTCCCTGTACGTAACTCATTTTCAAATTCTGTCTTATGTTGTTCAATTCCTGCCATCTTTTTATCTACAGTATCTTTAATTTTCTCTTAATTGTGCATATCAAACCCATTGAAAATTAACTCTTCTACAGGCAATTGTTCTCTTGACCATCTTAAATTTTCCAACCTTTTATACTAATAGATCTTAATATGTTCACCATTTCCCTTTGCTTCTTTTCTATTAAATGCTTCCTGCTCCAAGGTAAATGTATTTTTGAATTGTATCCTTAATAAGGCCACAGCAATATCACTATGACTGCAAACCAACTTGATTAAATAAAATCAATGAGGGGTGGGCCTCTGACTCCCCACTAACACCAACTGCGAATGACCAGAGAGATAGGAGGAGAACCTCCGTAAAATTGTACCTAAAAACTATTTCTTTATTTATTTTTGGCATTTATTTGTTTGTTTTATTTGATTGATTGATTGATTGATTGATTTATATTTTGCCCTCAGCACTCTCTGTTGATCAGTGCATAATTACCTCATGTTTTTGAATTATTATTGCTACATACTTCGTTTACAGTGCCTCCAGGCGTGCCCATTTCTGTGACTATAAAATCCTGTAGCTGCACTGGAGAAATCAGACATTGTCCTCCAAGAAGCAACAGAATGAAGGCATTAGTGCCCACCCTCCTCTTCCTCCTCACTGCAGCCAATGAAGCCAAACTTTTTTCCCGTTGTGATCTGGCTTCACATCTGAAACAAAGTGGCCTTGATGGATATAAGAAGACCAGCTTGGAAGACTGTGAGTTTACTCTTTTTCTCCACCTTAGGAATAACCAGATGTACAGAAAATTTCATCCAGCCCACTCAGTGATTAAAAAGCTCTGCTCTAGCTTCTTAGAATGAAAAATACCCTTTCTTCCCATCACAAATGAGATTTCATGTTTCATCCTGCACTCTAAAATAGGAGATGATTGGACAGGGAAACGTTTACTTTTTAAATCTGTATTAGCATTCTGACTTTAATGAAGGTGATTGATCTCCAGTTTGTCACTAGTTTGGGACAAGAACAGAACTGGGATTTGCTTCAAACATTGTATTACCCCTTAACAATAACTGGCTTAACTAATAGAGACAGTTTATAAATAGGCAGCTATAAGCATCCTCTCAGATCCTTCAAATTCCCCTAAATCAAATATGGTTAAAGGAACCATCCCAGAAGATTTTCCACAGGTGCAGCGGTGCAAAAAATCTGCAATGGGAAAATATCTCCTCCCTGCAAGGCCTGATTAGCAAGAGAGAAGAAAAGAGAGGATGCTTTATGTGCTATTAACATAAGGTGACCAGACGTCCCACTTTTAGTGGGATTGTCTCGCTTTTTACCAGTTTGCCCTGAAGCTGAGAGTATGATAACCTTTTATACTCCTTTGTCTGTTTGCTTTCTTCCAGGGGTCTGCATGGCTTATCATGAAAGCAAATACAATAGCCAAGTTGTGGGGCCACCAAATACGGATGGCAGTCGTGGCTATGGGATTTTCCAGATAAACAGCGGCTATTGGTGCAACAATAACCAGGGGCCTACAGCTAATAAATGCAACAAGCTTTGTAGTGGTAAGATATGTAGAGAAAAAAATCTTGATAAAGTAATGCAAGAGCTGTTGGGAGAACTATTAAGCAAACGTTCATGAGAAAAGAATGACAACTCAGTCCTGGGAAACCAGGAAGTATCTGAAAGAGATTGAAAATTACTGCACTTTGATCCTGGTTGTGCGTGTGGTGTTCTTATTATTGTGATCTAAGATAATGAGGCACTATAGATTCCCATGATCCTTGTAGTGTTGTTTTCCTGACCTGATCTACTACCTATTTCATTAGAAAAGCAAAAAGTGAAATGCCCCAAATATCTCAACTGTAAATTTTGTAGGGAAATTCTAATCCTTCTTCTTCTTTATTGGTCTCTGTAATTATTCAGTTGCACCCCTCACTTTATGAAGATTAACATTTAATCATCCTGCCTCTCAAAATTGTTTCAAGTTCCTACTTGGGTCATTGTGATAGTACCTAGACACATTGTTTTTGTTAACCTGTTATCCTTCCTCAGTCTGCTCCTCTATTTAGTGTCCTATTTTTAAGCTTCTCACAAGTTGTCTATCTTTCCCTACAAAGACATATCTGACTTGGTGCCTCCAAACCACCCAACCCAGACCAGTATTTGATGGGGTTGCAGTGTCTCATGTGGCTCAACATTCTCTTAAATGTTGGACTGACGATGCTATCTGGATTTATTTTTTGCAATGTTTCAAGTAGCTCGCTTCCTGCTTCCCTTTCTCTCTTTCTCTCTCCCCCTTTCTCTCTTTCTCTCCCCCCTCTCTCTTTCTATAATAATTTTATGCAAATATTTGAAAATAACTTTGAAACATGTGGAATGACACATATTTTTATTTGCTTCTCCCATCAGATTTCACAAATGATGACATCACAGATGATATTGCTTGTGCTAAGAGAATTGTGCGTGATCACAAAGGCATGAATGCTTGGTGAGTCAATCTCCTGTTAACGTCTTTCTACTTGTAGCATTCGGTAGCAGATCAACTATTGGTCATGAAAGATAACTACCTTTCTTTAGACTATTGTACAGCTTTAATATTGGTGAAGAAAAATACTTTCAGAATCTGACACACTGTATTTTTATTGCTATACTTCCATTCCGGTGCCTTTAGAATAGGAGTTTAACAGCCTTTTGAATTTGGGTTTAATGGTCTTTTAAATCACAGTTTGAAAGTAGGTTTAAAATAGATTAAAGGTTGATTATTGGCACAAATATTAACAGGATGAATGCTGAGGCCTATTTTTATAGGCCAGATAATTTCTTCGCAGTAATTTTACATCCATCATCCAGTTTTTGCTTGTTTGCTATTTATATATCTTTTTAAACACAGATTCACCATTGAGGTTTAACATCCAATTGGAACAGCAAGGAAAGGAATTTGGCAAATGGCCTTTTAAACACCAGACTTCTGATCCCAAGAATAGCAATCACAATTAGACTTAGATTTATATACCATTTCATAGTGCTTTACAGCACTCTCTAAATCAGTGGTTCTCAACTTGGGGGTCGGGACCCCTTTGGGAGTCGAACGAAAGTTTCACAGGGGTCGCCTAGACCAGGGAAAAAGAAAAATTTCCCATGGTGTTAGGAACTAAAGCTTCTATTCTGGCACCTTGGAATTTTTACAATCCAACCAATCAGGCGTTTACAGTGGGCATGTCCCTCTGACCTTCCTGCCAATCAGATTCAAGTTCTGTTGGGAGAATTGGCACTAGACTTATGGTTGGGGGTCACCACAACCTGAGGAACTGTATTAAGGGGTCAGAGCATTAGAAAGGTTGAGAAACACTGCTCTAAATAGTTTATAAAGTCAGCATATTGCCCCCCAACAATCTGAGTCCTCATTTTATTGACTTCAGGAGGATAGAAGGTTGAATCAACCTTGAGCTGGTGAGACTCAAACTGCCAAACTGCAGGCAGCCATCAGTCAGCAAAAGTAGCCTGCAGTACTGCATTCTAACCACTGTGCTACCACAGCTCACCATCTTGGAATGAACTCCAACGGACCAGAGAACTGGGTAGTATTGGTAGTAAGAGAAGCAGGGAGAGATAGTTTATGAAGCCTCCAATTATAGGATGGGTAGGAAAGGAGGCTGCAGCAGTAGAACATTAGATGGGAAACTCTTAAGCCAGCAACCAGCATTTAAAAGCGATTCAGAATAGAATAGAATAGAATTTTTATTGGCCAAGTGTGATTGGACACACAAGGAATTTGTCTTGGTGCATATGCTCTCAACGTACATAAAATAAAATATACATTTTTCAAGAATCATGTGGTACAACACTTAATAATTGTTATAGGGGTCAAATAAGCAATGAAGAAGCAATATTAATAAAAATCTTAGGATATAAGCAACAAGTCACAGTCACACAGTCATAAAGACATTATGTGGTCAGCAATTAGAGTTATCTAAAAGTTACACTGCTTTGTATCCTACTAAGACACTCTAAGGTTTTGGGCAGGATTTTGTGAGCCTGGTGGTCACCACATATTTTAGGTCTGTTGAGCAACAGGTTATGTGGGCGTGGCTGGGTGGTCATGTGGGTGTGTGGTCGTGGCTGGGTGATCATATGGCTGGGTGGTCACATGGCCAGCTGGGCATGACTTGGCAGTCCTGTAACTGGGGGCATGACTGGGTAGTCATGTGACCAGTTGGGCATGGCTAACTTGATATCACTCATATAGACGGCACCTCACCTGGCCTCTCCTCTCCTTGCTCTTCCTCACCCAGCCAATCTTCGCCTTGTCTTGCATGTTATGTTGAGAGAGGAAGCTTTTTCAAAGTCATCTTCCCCTTGATACTAGCCAATAAGATGAAATTTTGCTATCAGAAGACCTGATGTACATTTCCAAGTATAGTTTAGCACCATTCTCTTGGTAAGACTAAATGGAGCGATTTTTAAAGAATAACAGAATTGGAAGGGACTTGGAGGTTTTCTAGTCCAACCCTTACTCAAGCATGAGACCCTATACCAGTGGCAACCCTTTTTTTGGCTTGGGTGTCAAAAGGGTGTGTGCATGCGCAATAGCGAGTGCACGTGTGCCCACACCCATAATGCAATGCCCTCCATCCCACATGCACGCACAGCCCCCCTTGGGATGCCCACACACATGAGTGCAGGCCTCACTGAAGCTTCTGAACTTCTGGTAGGCCCATTGGGCTATTTGTCATCCTCAGCTGGTGAGGAAGGGGTGAGATGCAGGCCACATACCCTAATGCTCCCTGGTTGGTTCCCTGCACGTTGGCAGGTGACACCCAGCAACTGCAGAGATTAGCACTCTTCCCAGGAGACTGGCAGGAGTCTGTCAGGGTTGGACTAGGCAGGTTGATTGTCTCACAAAGTGGTGGTGGATGCCAGACCAGTGCTGGGATTGCTGCTCAGGATGAAGCCAAGGGAGGGAGGGAGGGAGGTGCAGGCCTACATGGCCAGTTGTATAGCAAGGTGATCTGATTAGGGTAGGCTGCTGTTACCAGGTGGGAGGTAGACTCAGGCCTACAGGGCCAGCTGCACAACAAGGTGATCCAATTGGGGTAGGCCACTGTCGCCCGGACAGGAGGCAAGTGCAGGCCTATGGGGCTGGCTGCAGGGCAAGGTGATCGGATGGAAGTAGGCTGTGGCCAGTAGCCAGGTGGGCACAGATAGACTACCCTTCCCAGCCCAGCTTCCCTAGCTATGCCTGTTCTGCTGCTGGAGCAAGTGAGAGCAGCCAAGAAGAGTGGGAGGCCCTGCATTGTAGGCCATTGCAAAGGCAGGCAAGAAGGCTGGGCCACGTGGCCACGTGGTTGAGGGAGCCAAAGAACAGCTTCAACTTTGCTGCAATGTGACCCTAAGGCACCAGGCAAGGCGTGTGAGGGCAGTATTGGCTGGGCAGGATGGGATGAGGCCAGCGTGCAATTTAACAACTGGTTCACTCGAACCAGCCCGAACTGGCTGAATACCAACACAGCCTAACAGGGATTATGGCAAGATTATATGGGAATCCAGACTATCCATTGGGCATCAGTAGCATCTGTTGGGCATCAGTAAACTATTTTACCTAAAACAATTATTTTCTTTGGAGTTTAAGCTGGGGAAAAGGAGATTCAATGAAAAACTAGCTCCCTTGAAACTTCCTGAATCTCTTGAATAAAGTATCACATGTATGATTTAGACAGAAAAGCAATATTCTTATTCTTACTCCTAGGGGAGGCTGGAGCAAAAGCTGCAAAGGAAGAGGTCTGTCAAAATGGGCTCGGGACTGCTAGCTGAGAGGCTGATTGTCCTTCATTTCTCTTCCTCCTCCTGTGATGAAAACGATGCTATTTCTTATATAACCCACATTTAACACTGATTCTATGCTTGTACCTTCCTAGTTAGGATGGATGGATTTTCTTTCCATGAAAATGATGATTTCTCAATGGGGAATGAGGGAACAAGTTTATGTTTTAAAATCTTCAAACCCTGCTTCAATAAAATGAATATTATGCATTATGCCTTTCCATATTCCATGCTTAATTTATTTTCTTTCATCCTTCATGATTCTTGCATAACTGAACAGGCTGCAATCATTCCTCTGGTGCAGCAGATCTATGCAACCACATAGGTTGTAGGTTCAAAGCTTAACATCATCTAACAAGAAATCCTAATGCATCTCTTCATACAATATTAGTAAACTTTCTTGAAATTGTTATATATTTATTTGTATCTCACTCTTAATATTTTTACAAATAACTCAAGACAGCGCACATATCCAACATACCTTGCTCTTCCCATTTTCCCACAACAACCCTGTGAGGTAAGTAGGAATGACAGAGAATGACTGACACAAATCCACCCAGCTGGCTTTCATGGCTATAGCAGGACCTGAACTCATAGTTTCCTGCCTTATAGCCTGGTGCCTTAATTGTGAGACTAAACTGGCTATTCATGAAAATGTCAGGCTCGAAATCAAGAATGACACATGGTAATTTTCACCAGTGAGTTCTTTATTGTTTCACACCTACAGACAAAATCTTTCCTGTTAAAAATGTTGCTATCCACTTCTACAATGTAGTCTGTAAACTATTAAAGATGGGCTGTCTTCATTCATTTTTCTATCATACAAAGTTGCCTCTTATTCTTATGAAATACAGCCCAGCTCTCTTGGCAATCCACCTCCACATTACATTCCAGCACAGGTATTTTTCTTAGAAAATCAAGGATCAGCTTATTAATGGATGGCTAATTTGTGAGCTCATATGGGAAAACAATTTTTAAGTATTACTATATATACAATAAGTTGAAACAATAGTGCACTTAGGTATGTATTTTGGCAGATAAAATTCTCAGTTTATTTGTAAATATATTCCCTAACCTGATATTCTCCAAATAAATTGTGAGTTCTAGTTCTTGCAATCCTAATACGTTCCCGCTTAAAATTCAATATTGCTTATGCCTTATTGGGTTTACTAGGAGCAGTAATGCTGGTTATTACATTCCTTTTTAAAAAGTTAGTAGAGATTGTCAGCAGTAAAAACCTACATGGGACATGGTGGGCATACTTGTACATTATATCAAGGTTTTCTTTGAACCAGCTTCCAAAATGCTGCCTTGACATCCTTGTTTCTCAGGCTGTAGATCAGAGGATTGAGCATGGGAGTCAGAGGCCCGTATGCTAAGGATATGACCTTGTCCTTTTCAGAAACGGATTTCCCTTCAGGTCTCAAGTACATGATCATGATTGTTCCATAAAACACACTGACCACAGCAAGGTGAGAACTACAGGTGGAGACTTTTCTGCGTCCATGGGTAGAGCGGATACTTCGTATAGCCAGGCCTATGCGGACATATGTCACAACTATGAAGCCAAAGGGAGGGAATACCAGAAAGAAGCTGGAGATATGCATAAAGAGCTCACTGACTGTGTTGGAACAAGCCAGTTTGAGTACAGATTGCAATTCACATGCAAAATGGTTGATGATGTGATGACCACAGAAGTCAGTGGGCTGCAAGAGCATCATTACCACTGTCATCGTGAAGGCAAGGGCCACTGTCATGGCTACTAGATAAAAGCATAATTTCCAACTCATGATCTGCGTGTAGTATAATGGCTGGCATACAGCAGCCAAGCGATCATATGCCATGACTGCCAAAATGATGCACTCTGCTATAACTAGAAATACACCCATATATATTTGGACCAAACATCTGGAGAAAGAAATTGTGGGCCTGTAGATGAAGCAGTTCGCTAAAATCTCAGGAACTGCATTGTGGGTAAGAACAAAGTCTATTGTGGAAAGGACACAAATGAAGAAATACATCGGGGTATGAAGCCGGGAGTCAGCAATGATCAATATAATGATAAGTCCATTGCCAAGAAAGCTAATGAGATACATTATCAAGAGGAACCAAAAGAGAATAATCTGAGCTCTGGGATATTCTGATAATCCGACCAGGATGAATTTGATCACCAGTGATTCATTTGAAGTTCCTATCCTATTTTCTCTCATTCTCTCCTGCAGGAAAGAATGAATGAATCCTGCAGGAAACAAGAATGATTACTGAGTATATAATAATAATAATAATAATTTATTAGATTTGTATGCCGCCCGTCTCCGCAGACTAGGAGAGATGCAATACTTTCACTTTAAATGTTTAGCTTGCCAAAGCTGTATAGAAAAAATAAAAATGCAATAAAAACTGTTTGAATAATGCATTGCGCATCATGCTTAGACAGCATTTGTTTTAGCCATGATTCATTGAATACAATTGTTGGATACTCACGTGAATAGTTCACACACTGCATTAAAGTATACATTGTTTGCAAACTGCAATGACTGCATAAAATGCTAAGCCAAAACTCAATAAGCTACATTCTGTTTCATAGCTAGGTATTCAAATCTAACTCCAGATGGAAGATGAAGAAATCTATTTCCCAAAGTAATGAAAGCAGCAAGCTGGCAGCCTTAGCTTCATCCCCACCCTTAATTTACCAGCAGGTCGGTAGAAACTGAAAAAAAATGTCCTGAGTTAACTCATTAGAAGCAATGTGCTAGTTAGGTAATTCATAAAGCAAAGGAGAATCAAATTTGTTGCAGGGCACAATGTTGTTTCTAAACCTGAGGTATCTCTACTAAGACATCAATCTTAGCTTCATTTTTGGTTTTCTTTGCTATATTATGTTATAAACAGTGCACTGATATTTTAACGATATACTTCATAATTATTTTTAGTTAAAGTATGATCAGAATTTCAGTTCATGGCACCATTTCATTCTTTGGGTGGGTGAAAAGATTGCAGAAGATGGTTACTATTCAGAATAGAAAATAGGCTGATGCTTTTATTAGAAAAAAATTAATGATATCCCAGTAGTCTATTCTCTAACTATCTGGGACACTTACTTTGTGCTGGACTAGAATCCAAAGGAGGGGTTATAAATCAAATTCTTGGCCTCCTCCCTGGGCTGTCATTTCCCATATAAGATTAAGATTGAGAATGGAGGTTGGTTAGAGCAAGGGTAGCCAACCTTTCGGACCTCAGGGACCACTAAATTCATAATTTTAAATTCTGTGGACCACCAATATGATTTTTTTAAAAAACCATAAATAGTATTTAGTGCAACATAAAAAATAAAATAAAAAATACAAATAATTTTTCTGTGGATCACCAACATTTTCTCACAGACCATCAGTGGTCCATGTTGGGTTAGAGAACTAAAATTCTCAAAGAGAAAAACATTCATGGAATGAAAAGTAAACAGAGGAGAGAGAGAAGAGTTGGTAGCAACAACTCCAACCTTATCGGAAAGATAAGCATTAGAATAACCAGAAGACAACACAATTCAGTCCCAGTTCCATTCTCATTCCTTTTTTGTGGGGGAGGGGATATCAGCCTTCTGTTTCATTAAAATTTACATCTAGACATTTTCTGCCCTTCCTTATCTTTTTGAATTGTTCAGATGGATAATTTAAAGGTCATTCACCCTATTTCTGTCACATATCCTTTAATGGTAAACATAAGATACAGTCCTACTATGTCTATGGATTTATGCACACACAAGTAGAGACAATCTAACACTCCCCCCCACCCAAATACGATGGAGTTTGACATCTGCTCATTGTGCTCACTTCATAGAAACTGCATATGATTGCCACCAGGCAAAGCTCCTTCAGAAGACATGGTTTCAAAGTCTCCTGTCTGGAACAAGGATTCCATGAATTCAAGATTTATTTTACAAATAAAAATAGAGAACAATTTACCCACTTAAATTATCTTCTGTATTTGTCTTTTTATCTCTGAAGTTTTGCTTACCCAGTATTCTTCCAAGTGATAAATGGTAAAAAAAAAAAATTAACACTTAAATTATCTTCTGTATTTGTCTTTTTATCTCTGAAGTTTTGCTTACCCAGTGTTCTTCCAAGTGATAAATGGTCAAAAAAAAATTTTTTTTAACGTCTTCCAAAGTAATTGTCAAAAGCAAAGTGGGAAAAATGGTGCTGTTTGCTTTCAAAGAACCTGCGGATTTGATAAACTTTAGATCCAGATTTGTGGTCTATAGTTTTCTAGCATCATCCAGTCATACTGTCTTTGCCTAATGTATTTTTGCGAAGCGCAGTGTTCCTCATTGTGGTTGCTTTTAATTCTGAGCCACAGCTTAAGAAGAATAAGCACTTGAAGGGGACAAATATTAGCAGAAGAATAGTGTTCTTTGTTTTGGCATTGAGATCAACACTGCCAGTTCCTTAAGGTAAGATTTTTCTCCCGCCCCCCCTCCCAATCTCATATTTTCCCCAATGGGTAATAAATGTCATTTCTGCTGGAAGAAAGCCAAGATAAAAGTCAGAGGACAGGTCTTTAAATGAATTTCGGTGGAATCTCCTGCCCATTAAGTTTAGAGTCTGAAAATATAAATTATTTCATTATTTAGGTTCAACTGTGCCATTCTTTTCCAGAAAGACAGCTTTACAGCAAAGCTGAAGTTTTTTATTTTCTCAGAGACTGATAACATTTACAGCATAAAAGGGCTGTAGTAGCCAGTGTTCTGATGTGCTTCACAACCAAATGAGAATCCAGAGGTGGGAGAATAGTTTAATTATTATTTTTATTATTCTTTATTGGATTTGTATGCCGCCCCTCTCCGCAGACTCAGGGCGGCTAACAACAGTGGTAAAACAACATGAACAATCCAATTAATAAAAACAACTAAAAAATCCTTATTATAAAAAACCAAGCATACACACAAACATACCATGCATAACTTGTAATAGCCTAGGGGGAAAGGATAACTTAACTCCCCCATGCCTGGCGACAAAGGTGAGTCTTAAGTAATTTGCGAAAGACAAGGAGGGTGGGGGCCGTTTTAATCTCTGGGGGGAGTTGGTTCCAGAGGGCTGGGGCCACCACAGAGAAGGCTCTTAATGACCACAGTCCCACAGGAAGCTGGCAGAACCAATAGGGGAGACACCTTTGCTGACATGGAATCCTTCATTTAATAATAATAATTTAATAATAATAATAATAATAATAATAATAATAATAGTAATAATAATTTATTACAGTTGTATGCTGCCCCTCTCTAAAGACTCAGGGCAGCTCTTTTCAGACTCTTTCCCTTATTCACACCAATTTTCTCTTTGTAGAGTCTGAAGGTTGGATGCGATGAGGGAAACGATCACTGAACTACTCTTTAAAGCTATCCTCAGGGTGCCCCAGTCACATGACCTACCAAAACCACACCCACAGAACCAGTAGCGAAAAAAATTGAATGTCGCCCCTGCCTAAATCTTGCTGCCCTTCAGTGTCCTGACTCATTTGGACCTGATATATGTTGTGCTGTTGGCCTACAGCTTTAACATGCAATATTCTGAGGTTGAGATTGGGAGTCCTCAGGCTAAAATCCCAACCCCACCAAACACAATCCATTATGTAAAAAGCACCTCAGAACCTTCTGAACAGTTGCGTCCTATTTGAAACCCCAAAGTTTGGAATTTGATTGTGAGCAATGTTCTGATCAATTTTAAAAGTAGCTACTACAGAGGCAGTGGAGTAGTGCAGAATTACACTGCTTTATATAAGTTGTTAGGCAATTCAGAAATAGATGTATTTTGTTATTTTTTGAATAATTGAAATGAATCTTGTTCTCCTTCCCTTCAAGTTCTACAATATCTTTCAGTTCCAAGGCAGGAGTAAAGAGCAAAGGTCTGGATGGGGAGGATTTGGCTTTGACTCAACAAGGTGACTCTTGGTTCTTGGTCACATGGACCCAGATGATAGTCCATCCTTGATACTGGAGGTTGTGATACTTCCTTTGACTGAGCTGGTGCACAATTGGGGGCTCCTGCTTGAGGAGTAGCTAGCATCCATGGCTGGGGGTGAGGTGGGGCTTTGCACTGATTCATCCAGTGTGCTAATTGCATCCCTTCCTGGACTGCAAGGTCTCTCTCATGATAACTCATATATTGGTCACTTCCCCCTTTGCATTGCTGCAATGCACTCTACATTGGATTGTCCTTGAAGGCCACCGAGAAACTTCAAATATTGAGACATTTATTTATTTCTTAAATTTATATGCTATCTATCTTGCCTAGAGACAACTCTAAGTGGATGGCCTACAATAATAATTATTTTAAAAGATTCATCATTAAAACAAAAAATATTAACATTAAAATGGAAAAAAAGGGAAAGGACCAAGATACACACACGGAAAGGAGATTGGATCTTATTTTAATTTGTTAACCTCCTGCAAAATGATATACTCCATTGGGTTGGCAAAGCCATGTTTTCAGACCCTCTTGGAAGGCCAAAAGGGTAAAATATTCCAGAAGATGGGAACCATGGCAGAAAAGCCTCTTCTCCTGAACCCCATCAGCTGGGATTTATTAACTGACAAAGTCAGTTGTAGCGGGTAGTGTTGGGCTGAACCCAAACCCAAACTTTACCCGAACTTTTAAAAAAGTTCGGGTTCGGGTTCAGCATGCCAAACTTTGCAAGTTCGGTTCGCTCAACACTAGTAGCAGGCCAATCCCATTGTGCTGAGATGGTTCCTCATCCCATGAAAGGCTTTAAGGTGTGTTGTGGTTCAGCCTGAGGCAGATCAAAGACCAGCTGCGTCTCTGCTGGCTCCATGCCCGGAGGAGGATGACAGCAAAGAGGAGGAGGCTGGGCAGTCGGACGGGGGAGAGTATAGTCAGGAATGTGACGAGGACGAACAGCATGGGAGCCCCAGGGAGGGGCTCTCCCCAGCCAGTAGCTTGGAGTCTTTGGAGTCATTAGGTGACGAAGCACAAGCTGTCATTAACATGCGACAGAGACATCTAGATCAAAGGAAGGATCAATTGAAGAAATATTATCAGCATTGAATAAGGAACACCAGGGCTTGGGTGTGGTCCTCATTAGCAGGGAAGGGTTTATAAGGCAGGCAAACCCTTGAAGCCATGTGGAGTGTTATCAGTTTGGAGTTACTGTAACCTGCATTGTTTCTCGCTGTTTCTGTTCCTGGCTCATGGCCCAGCAGTCTTGAAGACCCGTGGGAGGTGTATGTCGGTTATCTACAGCCTTGTCTTGGCAGCAAGAATCCTATATTGATGCATGGACAATTGCCTTCGTGTATGTATTTGGAGTTCCAGTGTTTCCTGCTTTGTAAGGACATTTTCTGTTAGCTTCATTTCTCTTGAACATTATAAAACTGTATTTGAATTCTACCGGTGTGTCTGGCTTATCTTTTTGGGTTGGTCATAGCTTCCGGAGTGACCCAGACAGAACAAAGATGATAATTCAATACCTTGAATTGGACCTGGAAGCAAACTGGCAATTAGTAGTCTGCAGAGTAACCTGGAACACCCTAAGGGGCTCAAAAACTATCTGCATGGCTGCCATCTGTACCTGCTGTAATTTCTAAATACAGTGGCACCTCTACTTAAGAACGCCACTACTTAAGAACTTTTCTAGATAAGAACCGGGTGTTCAAGATTTTTTTGCCTCTTCTTAAGAACCATTTTTTACTTGAGAACCTGAGCCCGGAAAAGTTTCCCAGGAAATTTGAGAGCTGGACCAAAGCCTGGTCAGTTTCCTGCCATCCTCCCTTTAATCCCGGCCAGTTCGGACTTTTATGGGCTGCCAGAGGAGCCCTTTGGTGGCGCTTAAAGAGGCAGTCCAGAGAGAACAAAGCATTTTTCTGGGCACTTGGAGAGGGAATAAACCACTTCACTGTGGTGACTTCCTCGCGTTGCCTCCCACACACCCGGTGTGAGGTTGTCTCCTGGATAGTCTGGGCGCAGAAAGGCAAAAGGGGGCGCTTTGCCCTCATCGGATCAACTCGGCTTCAGCCAAACTGAGGAATCACCACAGTGAAGGAAAGGTGCCGGCTACAAAGTGAGGAAGCGAGAGGAGAGGGGAGCCCTTCAGCATGGGAAGCAAGAGGAAGCAGGTTGCAGCAGCAGCAGAGCCACCTTTCGGTCAAAGGAGCAGGATGTTCTCCCCTCTCTCCAACCTAGGTTTCTTTCTCCGGTGCAGTGTATGGGAGGCAGCCTCACGCTGGGTGTATGGGAGGCATGTGCTCCTCCTCGCCACCTCATAGTCCCTCTTTTTTTTTTAAGCTTAATAGTTTTGGATTTTTTTGATACACCTCACCTCACCTTCTTCCTTCAGCAGTGACTGTCCTCCTCCTCTTCTTCCTCCTCCTCCTCCCACCCAAATTCCGAGCTTTTATTTCTTTCCTAATGGTTTTGCATGCATTGTTTGCTTTTACATTGATTCCTATGGGAAAAACTGCTTCTACTTAAGAACTTTTCTACTTAAGAACCTTGTCACGGAATGAATTAAGTTCTTAACTAGATGTACCACTGTATTCTTCAAGGATCGCCTTGTGTAGATTATGTTGCAATAGGCCAAGCATGAGATGATCAAGGCTTGACTGACTGAGTGTAGGGACTCCCAATTCAGGAAAGGACACAGCTGGCACACAACACGTGGTTGCACAAAGGTTCTTCTAGCCATGACTGCTACCTGTTCGTTGAGCAGGAGTCACAAGACCAGGAAAATCCCCAGTTTGCACACTGGGTCTGTCTGGGGCAGTATAGCCCAATCCAGAACTAAAGATACTAATGTCCTTGATCACAAACCTCCACACTCAAAGCTTTTGGTCTCGTGTCCCTCATTCAAACCTTTACAGCCTCCAAGACCATGATAGTACAGCAATAGTATCACTTAGGTCAGGGGTGTTAAACTCAAGGCCTGCAGGCTGGATTCGGCCTGTGGAGTGCTTAGATCTGACCTGCAAGTCCATTCTGGAAACAATGAAGGACTGACCCACGTTGCCTCTGTCAGTGAAAATGGAGCCAGGTTTTTTTTCATTGCTCTAACTTGCTCTGAATAAGTTTCTTTCCACCTCTAATCAGGTGCTAACAATATTCACAGCTCTTACCAGATTGTAAGCGCTTTCATTGTTACTCTCTGCGAAGAATGTTTTCCAAGCCCTAAGTCTTTGCAGGTTTTTTTTTCATTGATCTAACTTGTTCCAAATGTTTCTTTCCAGCCCTAACCAAGTACTAACGATGTTCCCAGGTCTTACCCGCTTACAAGCTCATTCATTGTTACTCTCTGCTAAGAATGTTTTCCAAGCCTTAATTCTTTGCAGGATTTTTTCCATTGCTATACTTGCTCCAAACGTTTCTTTCCAGGTGCTAAGGATATTCCCAGCTCTTACTGGCTTGCAAGCTCTTACTACTCTCTCTGAATAAAGTTTTTTTAAAGCCATAACCAGGGGATAAAATAATGTGCTGAAGCTGACCAGACTAAGGACGCTAGCCAGATGAGTACCTGGTAAACAGATACTTTTCCCTATTTTCCTCCCCAAAAATGAAGGTGCATATTATACTCTGGTGCATCTTAAACTCCGAATAATACGGTATGATTAATTCTATTAGTTTCATTTGTATTAGAATGCATGACACCCAGGTGCCACACTGTTCATGCATTGAAATATTTGTAAGAAATTTTAAAAATTAAAAAACTTTTTAAAAAAGACAATGAAGTAGTATAGATTTCCATAATCCTAGGACATACCATCTACCAAAAGAAGACACACACCAACCGCTACTTAAACGCAAAATCCCACCACCACCCTGCACAGATCAATTCCATAGCCAAGAACCTCATTTCCAGAACCAAACGCCTAGCCGACAAAGACCACCTGGAACCTGAATTACAAATGTATTAATTTCCAATGGATTCCAAAGAGAGGCAATCAACAACTTAATCCAAAAAGAGACACCCCCCCAAGAACCAAGACAAAGAACAGGACAATGGCATCGCCCTCCTCCCTTACATCAAAGGCACCACAGATAAAATCAGTAAAATTCTCTGCAAACACAACATCAGGACAGCCTTTGGTACAGATAAGAAAATAGCCAACATCCTAAGAAACCCCAAAGACAATATCCAGCTAGAAAACCAGGGAGTTTATCAAATACCGTGTAAAATCTGCCCAGCCAAATATATTGGACAAACTAACAGGAGAGTAAATGCACGTGTTGCAGAACATAAGAATGCATTAAGGAAAAAAGAAAAAACCTCCTCCCTTTTCCAACACTTCAAAACTACAGGACATGAAATTGATTTTGACAGTACTAAATTAATTTCCAAAACAGAACACTACAGCAAAAGAATAATAATGGAAGCCATCGAGATAGAACAATATCCCCAAAATATGAACAAGCGGGATGATACCTCCCGCTTACCAGACATCTGGAAACCAGCCCTCAAACGTATCCCAGCCATAGAAACCAGACTCAGAACACACATTGTAAAACAATCAAGTAGCCTGGAAGTTCCAACTACTCAGGATATCACGCCTAATCTACAACCATTAACTAATCAGCATACCTCAGCTACACCAACGACCCCAATTGTTACCGCACTGACTCACCAGGAAGTTTCTACACAGCAGGAAATTGCTGAGCCATCAAACCACACCCAGCCACCAGTATTTATAGAAGGAAGGCAGCTTAGGTCTCACAGTGTTTGCCTTAGAACAAGGACAGAAACACCAGCCTGAAGATGATGAGTGAGACCTCATCGAAACGTCGCCAGAAATTTCCAAATCCTACACGGGAAGAAACTGAATATACCAAGACCGTCATACCTGTACCCGTGAAAATCTACGAAAACAAATATCTTACCTCTATGGGGAGGATACCTTCTTGCTGACCAGGACCTACGAGAAACTCGAGGTCCAAAGAGCTACCATCCTATGTGACCTCAAATTTCTATGCAACTGCCGAGACAGAAACTTGATCCCCAAATGCTGCCAACTAAAATTCCATTCTAAAACCCCATCCACTGATCGGATCCTGAAAAGAACTGAATTAGCCCTAATCAGAAACGAACTCCACAGAAAAAGATTCCTACTAGACCAAACCAACAAAGACCTACTCAGTCTTCACCTCAAACTCAGCAACAGAATCCACCCAATACTCTGGGACAAATCCAAACAACTAGCCCTCTGGAGAGCTGAAACAGAAACCTCCCTCAATACAGACATACACACCAGGAAACTCCACAATTTGGAAAAACACCAGAAGCCCAAACCTTTTCCACAGCAACTCATGAAGAATACAGTACATAATATATCGGACAGGACCCTCACCACAGCAGAAACGAACGTCCTCTCCAAAGGATTCAACTTTGCAGTCGCCCCCAAATGCATCCCCACTGAAAGCATCATATGCGGAGTTGAAGCCACCCTAACCAAAATCAACCAAGATGAAGCCAACAAAATCAGACTCGAAGTCACCAATGTCCTCTGCTCCAGCATTCCACCCAGAAGCAACTTACATAAAGATGAACAAAAAGCACTCACCAACTTGAGGAAAGAAAAATAACATAATCATCCTCCCAGCAGACAAAGGCAATGCCACTGTGGTGATGAACACATCTGACTACCAAGACAAGCTATCCAACCCAGTCCAAGACCCCGCTTACAAACCTCTAAGCACAGATCCTACCACCTACCTGGAAAAAACCACCAAATCCAAAATTAAAGCTTCTCCCATCAGTGAAGAATTCCAGCAAAGAATCATCCCCAGAGAAAAATCATCCAGATGCCCCAAGCTCTATGGCCTCCCCAAGATACACAAAGAAAGAACACCACTCAGACCCATAGTCAGCTCCATAGGCTCACCCCTACAGAATCTTGCCAAATTTCTCGCCAAACAACTCCAGCCCTATGCAGAATCCATCAAGTCTCATGTACAAAACTCATTCCACTTCATAGAAATCATAAAGGAACAAAACCTACAACCCAGTGACCTTCTCGTAAGCTTCGATGTCATATCTCTCTTCACCCAAGTGCCTATCAAAGAAGCCCTGACAGCCATCCAAAACAAATACAACCCCCCGAAGCACATCTTAGATCTGACCAACCACTGCCTGATGAATACATACTTCATGCACAATGGACAAAGATACAAACAGATAGAAGGAGCCCCCATGGGATCACCCCTGTCACCCGTCATCGCAAACTTATACATGGAATATTTTGAAACCAATGCCTTGGACAAATCTGAATACAAACCCAAACTCTGGCTTAGATATGTAGATGACACCTTCGTAATTTGGCCACATGGGAAAGAAAAACTGGACAGCTTTCTCACACATCTCAACAGCCTACACCCCAAAATACAATTCACCATGGAAATAGAAACCAACAACAAACTTCCCTTCCTGGATGTCCTAATCTACAAAAAACCCGATGGCTCCCTAGGAGACACCATGTACCAGAAGAAGACACACACCAACCGCTACTTGAACGCAAAATCCCACCACCACCCTGCACAGATCAATTCTGTAGCCAAGACCCTCATTTCCAGAACCAAACGCCTAGCCGACAAAGACCACCTGGAACCTGAATTACACAGTCTCACAAATGTATTAATTTCCAATTGATTCCAAAAAGAGACAATCAACAACTTAATCCAAAAAGAGACACCCCCCAAGAACCAAGACACAGAACAGGACAATGGCATCGCCCTCCTCCCTTACATCAAAGGCACCACAGATAAAATCAGTAAAATTCTCCGCAAACACAACATCAAGACAGCCTTTGGTACAGATTAAAAAATAGCCAACATCCTAAGAAACTAGAAAACCAGGGAGTTTATCAAATACCGTGTAATATCTGCCCAGCCACATATATTGGACAAATGAACAGGAGAGTAAATGCACGTGTTTCAGAACATAAGAATGCATTAAAGAAAAAAGAAAAAACCTCCTCCCTTTTCCAACACTTCAAAACTACAGGACATGAAATTGATTTTGACAGTACCAAATTAATTTCCAAAACAGAACACTACAGCAAAAGAATAATCATGGAAGCCATCGAGATAGAAAAACATCCCCAAAATATGAACAAGCGGGATGATACCTCTCGCTTACCAGACATCTGGAAACCAGCCCTCAAACGTATCCCAGCCATAGAAACCAGACTCAGAACACACATTGTAAAGCAATCAAGTAGCCTGCAAGTTCCAACTACTCAGGATATCACGCCTAATCTACAACCATTAACTAATCAGCATACATCAGCTACATCAACGACCCCAATTGTTACCCCACTAACTCACCAGGAAGTTTCTACACAGCAGGCAATTGCTGAGCCATCAAACCACACCCAGCCACCAGTATTTATAGAAGGAAGGCAGCTTAGGTCTCACAGTGTTCGCCTGAGAACAAGGACAGAAACACCAGCCTGAAGATGACGAGTGAGACCTCGTCGAAACGTCGCCAGAAATTTCCAAATCCTACACGGGAAGAAACCCGAATATACCAAGACCGTCATATATATATATATATATATTTATATATATATATAAATATTTATAAATATTCCATATTTACAGCAACACGAAGCTTAAAACTTCACCGAAATGTCACATAGACATGCAAAATATTACACAGGGCAAAAGCCGAACTCAGAACAATCTACATACATATACCCTGAAAATCTATGAAAACAAATATATATATATATATATTTGTTTTCGTAGATTTTCACGGGTACAGGTATGACAGTCTTGGTATATTCGGGTTTCTTCCCGTGTATTCTGTATGTGTCAAATGTTTTTTTAGCTGGAATTTTAAAATTAAGGGGACTAGGATGGTCCCATTTCGGCCTTGTTCTGGCCTCATCAGCTAGCCACACCCTTCCTTACTGGGATTTGATCCGGTGGACTCTGCCTTGTAAGGCAGAGAATTACAAATTTGAGCTATCAGATCAGATCCCTTCCAGCTGTTGCCTTACAAGGCAGAGTCCACCGGATCAAATCCCAGTAAGGAAGGGTGTGGCTAGCTGATGAGGCCAGAACAAGGCCGAAATGGGACCATCCTAGTCTCCCTTAATTTTAAAATTCCAGCTAAAAAAACATTTGACACATACAGAATATAGTTGTCGGCTATAAATAAATTAACTGCCTTGAAGTGGCCCTGGGTTGGGCCTACAGCAAAAAGGAGCTGTGACGTTCCTTCAAATATACCAGGGTGATCCGACATGTGTGTGTGTGTGTGTGTGTGTGTGTGTGTGTGTGTGTGTGTGTATATCAAGGTCTGGTGGCTCAACTGCTAACTCTCTGCCTTACAAGGCAGAGGCTGCTAGATTGAATCCTAGTAAGGAAGGGTGTGGCTAGCTGATGAGGCCAGAACAAGGCCGAAATGGTGCCATCCTAGTCTCCCTTAAATTTAAAATTTCAGTTAAAAACATTTGATACATACACACACACACACACACACATATATAATTCCAGAAAGTTTGTTTTTCTTCCCTGTAACAGCACACAAAAATACTGTATCCTAAATTTAGAAACTGGCAGTTTTGTCAATTATATGCAATAAACTAATTTGGCATTCAAAAAATTAATAACATTTATTTTGTATATTATTTTCTTCTCTTAGGTAGCTGTCAAGGTATTTCCAGATGTTTATTTTCTGAAATGTGGGGGAGTTCTGAGCAGTAATAAATAAAAATGGCAGCCAGAAACATTGAGAGTGACTAGTATTCTGTTGGTATTATTTTTGGATGATTATCCATTGAGAAATTTTCTGTTCTTATGCTGTACCTCCAGTATCTTCTTCAAGATCACTTGATTGCTTCCATTTTTATTCCATTTTAACTGTTTGTGGTACAAGTGGATGCCAGTGATGTGGCCGTGGGAGCAGTGTTACTGCAATGAGATGAGGGACAGGTGTTACGTCCCTGTGCATATACATCGAGGAAGTTAAGCAACACCGAGTGGAGATGGGCAATGTGGGAAAAGGAAGCATTTGTGGTATGATGGGCACTGCTCTCCTGGAGACATTTCCTAGAAGGTACAAAGCAACCTTTTGAGGTGTGGACAGACCACACAAATCTGGAAGCTTTGAAAAAAAACCCAGAAATTATCCCCTAAACAAGCCAGATGGGCGCAACATTTCAATCGGTTCAACTTTTCACTGCGCTATCTGCCGGGGGGAGCAATTTCATGGCAGATGCTCTGTCGAGAATGCCGCAGTACAACAGCGGGAGGCTGGAGCTAATTCAATCAGTAATACCACCCTCACAAACTGCTTGCTCGGCAATGACTCGGCACCAGAGCGTTAAGAAGACGGATCTTCCTGATGATCTGGTGGCAAACCTGCAAAAAGCATTGGAAACCGATGACTTGTTTAGAACTCATGAGGGGGATTGCACCAAAAGGAATGGCCTAGTTTGGCTGGGATCGCGGATGTGTATTCCACTAGCGTTGAGGCCTCTAATATTGGAAAGAGGGCATGACTCCAAAGTGGCAGGACATTTCACTTTCTTGAAAACATTGCATTTATTAAGAAGGAAGTTCTGGTGGCCCTCCATGAAAAAGGACATTGAGACTTATGTAGCAAGTTGCCCGGTGTGTGCAGACGCTAAACAACCCCCAGGTCACCCCCAAGGACTGTTGCAGACAGTGACGAAACCGGGGGCAGCCTGGAAGGAAATATCAATGGACTTTATTGTGGATCTACCTGAAAGTGGGGAGGAATACAGTGATTTGGGTTGTTACTGACCTTTTCTCCAAACAGGTGCATTTTGTGGCATGTTCAAAAATCCCCACTGCCAAGACACTAGCAAGACTGTTCATACAACATGTGTATCAGTTACATGGAGTTACGTAGCCGATCATACCAGATCATAGGGTGCAATTTACTTCTAATTTTTGGAAAGAGTTTATGGGGTTATTGGGTACCAAACAGGGGCTCAGCTTGAGCCATCATCCTCAAACCAATGGGGGGTGCGAGAGGACAAACTCCCTGCTAGAACAGTACCTGAGGTGTTATTTGAACTATCAACAGGATAATTGGAAAACCAGGGATAAAACTCAGTATCTGGTGGCTTGGAAACATTTCCCAGTATCACATGCAGAATGGGTGGACGAAAAACATATGAATACTCAGAGGGAAATTGATCATTTTCAATTGAGATATCCTGATAAAAGTAATGTAAATTGCATGTATTTATGCTGGGGTTTTTTTAATATGCTTTGTTTTGTCTTTTAGGACTAATGTCCCATTTCCAGGGGGGGCAAATGTCAACCTGCGCTCGCTGTGGCTGCATTCTTTGCTTGGTTGTCATAGAGACGGGGAGGGGTAGATATCAAGGGGGGTTGGGAAGTGTGCAGGAGGAGAAAAGTTTTGCTAGGATAAGTTTCGATTTCCCAGGTGTTGGCAGAGACTGTTAGACGGGCAGAGAGGGACGGCATATAAATCCTATAAACAAACAAACAAACAAACAAACAAACAAATGTATTGATTCAGATTAAATTGCTTTCATAGAAATATTATCAATACAGTGGTACCTCAAGATACGAACTACTCGACTTACAAACAACCCGAGATATGAACCCGGGGTTCAGAAAATTTTTGCCTCTTCTTACGAACTTTTTTCGCCTTACGAACCCGCTGCCGCCGATCGGTTTTTGTAATCTGCGGCTCTATCGGCAGGTCGGGAGGCTCCAACTGAGATGGGGAATCCCCATAGGGAATTCCAGGGGTGGAACTTTGACATCACAGAGACATCCTTCCTGGCCAGCCAAAACGTGGACTCCAGGAAGGAGGTCTCCGTGACGTCAAAGGTGTTGGAGGGGAGAGAGAACCATGCATCAGAGGAGCTCTCCGCAGCCACCCCATCTGGCTGCCACTTTCCCCTCTTGCCCTTCGCTTCCTCCGCTTGACTTTTATTCCAGGGCTCTGGATTCTTTTCATTGCCAGCCCCCCCTTGAGATTCTTTTATAAAAGCTCCGATACTGAGAGTGTGTTTCTAGCACCGCTTTTTGTGTATGGGCGCCAGCTCCTTTAATTCCAAGAGAGATTGCATAAAGCTCGGTCTCTTTCAGAAGACTTGGCTGAGAACCCTTGGTTTGCTCGTTTCCAATGGGTGTTGGGAGCAGATCTTGCCTTCCTCCCACTCCTCCTCCTCCCATCCCGGCTCTTCCTCCTCCTCCCCACGTTACCAAGTCACACTCTCCCCAAGCTTTTTGTGCACCAGAGCTTTTCAAATCATATTTCGCCTTTGGGTGGCTCCCGTGTGGGGAGCCAACCCCCCTCCTCCTGCAGGTTGGGGCATTGGAGGGATCGTGAGAGGTGGAAAAAAATCCTCTGGGCAAGTTGTGCCGGGAGAGCGCGCGTGTGCTGGACAGGAATCCTCTAAAGTTACCAAAGCCTTGAATGGCAGATCTAGAGGAGGCTAGCGAGGGGAACCCTCCTGGAAGCATTGGCTCCCGGGTGGTCTCGGTGCAGCTCTTGGAGAGGGTGGGACAGGCACTGTTGGAGGAGGGTGGGAGAGCAATCGGCAGGGCAGGCGGGAAGGTGGCATGTCCAGGCTCTCCGGTCCATCCAGGAGCTGAAAGTTTCACCTTTCTCCACACACAGCTTTGGCTCTTTGCAGGCTTCTGGCAGGAGGGGACAGTGGGCGATGGATGGCTGAGTCTCCCACGGACACATTTTGACAGCGAGATTGGGGAAATCCCCTCTCCCGACTCTTCCTCGGCTCGCCTGTCCCCACTCTGTTCTCCTCCACTTCATCCGCTCACCGCTTTTTAAAAAAACTTAAAGTTTTGGATTTTCCTAATGGGCTTGCATGCATTATTCACTTTCCCATTGATTCCTATGGGAAACATTGTTTCGGCTTATGAACTTTTCACCTTTCGAACCTCGTCCCGGAACCAATTATGTTCGTAAGACGGGGTATCACTGTACAGTTAAAGTGGTTAAATGTTGCAATTTAGGTAAATCAATCAGTGATAAGGTGGACTGGAATATTTGGAATCTTCATGTATTTTGATTTTCATTTGTTGAAAGTTATCAGTCTAATCTATAACTATCAATGGCCATAATTAGAGTCAGTTCTTTGAATTCACAAGAAATATCCTTAATGTGGATTGTCCTCTCTCCCACTGCTTCTTCTGCTTATGGAACAATCAGCAATAGCTTTAAGAAGCAGAGGGATATTAAAGTAACAGAAAAAAGAAGTAAGATGTATTGGTAGGCAAAGGATATTATTTATATAATACCTTTCAAGCAGTTTTAGAATATAGTGTCGCAAAACTGCAAAAAAAATCCTGATTAACAATTAATTTCAGAATATGTCAGACTAAACTCATTGATTTCTTTGACTATGTCACAAAGGTGTTGGAGGAAGCTGGTAACTACAGGCCAGTTAGCTTGACATCAGTTATAGTTAAAATGATGGAAACCCTACTCAAAAAGAGGATAAATCAGCACCTAAAAAACAATAACTTATTGGACCCAAATCAGCATGGCTTTACTGAAGGCAAATCTTGTCAGACTAATCTCATTGATTTCTTTCACTATGTCACAATGGTGTTGGATCAAGGTATTGCCATGGATATTGCCTACCTGGACTTCAGCAAAGCCTTTGATACGGTTTCACATAAAGAGCTGATAGATAAATGAATGAAGATTGGACGTAATCCCTGGATAGTTCTGTGGATTTGCAGCTGGCTGAAGTGTAGACATCAGAGAGTTATTGTTAATGGCGAGTATTCTGAGCAGAGACAGGTTACAAGCGGGGTGCCACAAGGGTCTGTTCTGAGCCCTATTCTTTTTAATATGTTTGTGAGTGACATAGGGGAAGATTTGGTAGGGAAGGTTTGCCTATTTGCTGATGACTCTAAAGTGTGCAATAGGGTTGATATTCCTGGAGGCATCTGTAATATGGTAAATGATTTAACTTTACTAGATAAATGGTCAAAGCAATGGAAACTGCAGTTTAATGTTTCCAAATGTAAAATAATGCACTTGGGGAAAAGGAATCCTCAATCTGAGTATTGTATAGGCAGTTCTGTGTTAGCAAAAACTTCAGAAGAGAAGGATTTAGGGGTAGTAATTTCTGACAGTCTCAAAATGGGTGAGCAGTGTGGTCGGGCAGTAGGAAATGCAAGTAGGATGCTTGGCTGCATGGCTACAGGTATAAAAAGCAGGAAGAGGGAGATTGTGATCCCGCTATATAGAGGGCTGGTGAGACCACATTTGGAATACTGTGTTCAGTTCTGGAGACCTCACCTACAAAAAGATATTGACAAAATTGAACAGGTCCAAAGACGGGCTACAAAAATACTGGAAGGTCTTAAGCATAAAACTTATCAGGAAAGACTTAATGAACTCAATCTGTATAGTCTGGAGGACAGAAGGGAAAGGGGGGAAATGATCGAAACATTTAAATATGTCAAAGGGTTAAATAAGGTTCAGGAGGGATGTGTTTTTAATAGGAAAGTGAACACAAGAACAAGGGGACACAATCTGAAGTGAGTTGCGGGAAAGATCAAAAGCAACATGAGAAAATATTATTTTACTGAAAGAGTAATAGATCCTTGGAACAAACTTCCAGCAGACGTGGTTGGTAAATCCACAGTAACTGAATTTAAACATGCCTGGGATAAACATAGATCCATCCTAAAATAAAATACTAAAAATTGTATAAGGGCAGACTAGATGGATCATGAGGTCTTTTTCTGCCGTCAGTCTTCTATGTTTCTATGTTTCTATTATCCAACCACGTTTTCATATGTTCAAGCACTCTTTTCTAAATCTCCAGAAATAATTGCTCTTCCAAAAAATTAATTAATTAGGCATACCAATTACAAGGAACAATAATAATTTTCCCAAACTATAATAACTCTGTTTAGAAAACAATTATATAGAGTAGACTATAAAGAGATCATACAAAACTGAAAATCCATTTTGGTTGTAAAATCATAGCCATTAAACTGTCTGCTGTATCCATGGATCTAGTTTTATTTCAAACTTTTCCTTGTAATGGTTTGAAAAAATAAAACAATTTAAAAATTAGCAAGGTTGCACTATTTTGATTGATAATGCTTATCTGTTAATGATGAAGAATGTAGTTTACAAATTCATAGTGAGTGAGGAAAAGTTTATAAATACTGAATTTCAATTTGTGTTCTGAGAGATTCATAGAGGCCTGAACCATTTACACTTTTTGAACCCATCGGTGAAGGAGGCTATATGGAAAGGGGAGTATGTGGATCTGTTTTCCCTCTAAAATTGGGAGGTCCCCAAGCAGGATAAAGACGTAGTGCCAGGGGAAAAAGCCAAAAAACCCAAGGTCAGTAAGTGCTTCAGCTCTTGGCTGTACGCTTTTCTGACCTATGCCACTGTGGTAATTCAAAGGCAGCCGACCAGGGCCGCGGCTTTGATTAAATATATAGACCTCATTGCCTGGGCCCACTTTGAGTATAAGGGTACCATATGGAGGCATTATGATAAGGGGTTTAGGATGCGGCTAGCATTTGACCCCACCCTACCGTGGGACATAGTTGTGCCGGACCTTTGGTTCCAGGCGACTTACATGTCGGGGAAAGAGGGGTGTGACAGGATGGATAGTGGGCACTACATGGAGGAGGAGCCCACAGCTTCCGCCCCTGCCAAGGCTGCCACGGGGGGTGCGGGGAAGGGCGCCTCCCCCGCTTGTCTTGAGTTTGCTGCAAAAGGGGCTTGTTTTCGTCCCTTTTGTAAGTACCGACATGCGTGCGGGAATTGTGGGGGTTCCCATGCCGCTTCCGTGTGCCCCCGCCCCAAGAAGGGGACAGATAAGAAGGGAGGGGGCCCAGCAAAGTCAGCCTCACCTGCTGGGGGAAAAGGGGCCCAGCCCAATTGATCTTAAGGCACTCGAGGGTTGGTTGAAGGACTACCACCCTCGATCGAGAGCGGCTGCTCTCTTATTAGGTTTTTCCAAGGGATTTAGGATCCCTTATATGGGGGTTAGGAAAGCCTTCATGTCCAACAACCTTAGATCGGTTGTGGGACATGAAGACATCGTTAGGGCTAAGATATGGAAGGAGGTGGCTGAGGGCAGGGTCCTTGGGCCCTTCCCGGATCCGCCCTTCCCGAATCTTAGGGTGTCCCCATTAGGGGTGGTCCCCAAAAAGGCGAGTGGTGAATTTAGGTTGATTCACCACTTGTCTTTCCCAAAAGGGGAGTCAGTGAATGACTTCGTTCCTGACGAACTTTGTTCAGTCCGGTATGCATCCTTTGATGCGGCCGTGGCCATGGTTAGGAAGTGTGGGGTTGGAGCCCTTATGGGTAAATGCAACATTAAGTCGGCATTCCGGCTCCTCCCCATTCACCCAGACGACTTCGAGCTCTTGGGCTTCCACTTTGAGGGTGGTTTTTATGTGGACAGGGCTTTACCTATGGGTTGCTCTGTCTCATGCTCTCTGTTTGAGAGCTTTAGCACCTTCTTGGAGTGGGCGCTCTGGAGGCGCAGTAGTCTGGGTTCGGTCGTTCACTACCTTGATGATTTCTTGATGGCGGGGCCTGCAAGTTCAGAGCGATGTTTTGCTCTGATGCAGGACTTCGAAGCCCTTTGTGCTCAGTTGGGGGTGCCTCTAGCCCCTGAGAAGACCGAGGGCCCTGCCACCAAGATTACCTTCCTTGGTATTGAATTGGACTCAGAGGAGCAATCTTCTAGATTGCCCCTAGATAAGTTAGTCAAGATCTGGGCTAAGCTTGATCTAGTTTTGGACTGCAGGAAGGTCACTCTTAGGCAGCTTCAGGAATTAGCGGGGATTTTGAATTTTGCCTGTCGGGTTGTTGTGCCTGGCCGGGCTTTTTCTCGGAGGTTGTACAGTGCGATGAAGGGGCTTCGTTTGCCCCATCATCATACCCGCCTATGCGCTGGGGTCAGGGCTGACCTCGGTGTATGGCGGGAGTTCTTAGAACGGTTTAATGGGTTATCATTTTGGAGGCACGAGCTTCTTTTGGAAGCTGAGTTGCAGTTGTGTTCGGATGCTGTGGGGACTTGTGGCTTTGGGGTTGTGCTAGGTGACCAGTGGTGCTGGTCTGCTTGGCCTCCGGAATGGAGGGCCTCACTCCTGGTTAAGGACTTGACCTTTTTAGAGCTCTTTCCCTTGGTAGTGGCCTTAGAGCTTTGGGAGGAGCAGTTTAGGGACAAGACTGTGCACTTTTGGTGCGACAACCTAACGGTTGTCCATGTTGTGAATGCCCTGTCCTCTAAGAGTGACAGGGTCATGCGGCTTGTCCACCATTTTGTGCACAGGTCCTTGTCCCTGAACGCCTTGTTTTTGGCTAGACATGTCCCTGGGTTAGATAATGGGATTGCTGATGCCTTGTCCCGTGGTCAGTTGTCCAGGTTTTGGACCCTGGCCCTGTAGGCCCAAGCATCACCGGAGGCTTTTTCCAGCCACCTTTGGAGCCTGGGTGGGCTCCTGAGCAGTGGAGAAATGAGGCCTGCAGGGCTATGGCCCTCTCAGTGGCTCCAGGCACCCTGAGGGCTTATCAGCATGCAGGTAAGGAGTTTGGGGAGTTCAGGCAGGATAGGGGTTACCCCCATAGTTGGCCTGCCCCAGTGGAACACCTGGCAGAATTTTGTGTCCAGCTTAGGCAGTGTGGCCTTTCAGTTACGACAATTAGGTCCAAGTTAGCTGGCCTCGCCTTTCTGTCCAAGGCGGGGGGGTTCGGGGACTTTTCTGGTGACTTCCGCATTCAGAAGATGTTGGAGGGCTGGGTGAGGCAGCGACAGGGGACCCCTTCTGACACTCGTCAGGCCCTGACGGTGGAGCAGCTGTCGCTTATTAATCAAGCTTTGGACAGTCTGTGTGCCTCTCTGTACGAGGCCCGTCTTTTTAGGGCAGCGACTTGTGTAATGTTCTTTGGGGCCCTACGGGTCAGCGAGGCTATGGCCTCCTCACAGGCTGACACGTCGCTTCGTGCCTTCCAGTTTTCTGATCTGGCTTTTAAGCAGGGGGGTGTCTCCTTGCTGGTGAGACACTCCAAGACAGAAAAGCTGCACAGAGGGGTTAGGTTAGAGCTTAGCGCGGCCACCGACCAGTCTGTGTGCCCGGTGGCTGCTCTCCAGCACTTTTGTAGCTTAAGGGGGTTGGGACAAGGGTACCTGTTTAAACACCAGGACGGTACGCCTTTGACCCGTTATAAATTCTGGGTTTTAGTGTCCAGAGCTATGACTAACGTAGGCATTGATCCCGCCGGCTATGGAACGCATTCGTTCCATATCGGCGCTGCCACTAGCACGGCACTTTCTGGTTTCCTGGCCCAGCGGATTCGGGAGATCGATCGCTGGCGGTCAGCGGCATATTTGGGTTATGTTAGGCCTGCTGAGGATCTAGGTCAGGGTATTAGGCCGGGTAACCTCTCTGTGTCCTCTTCTAGGTAGCCATGCCAATATGAGGCCGACGGCGTTGCTGTGCGGCCATAGCATGCGGCCGTTCAGCAGCCAGAAGTGCCATGGGGACCCAGCTGTCATTGGGGCGTTGGGTCAATATTGTTTGGATGGGGAGAAGAGGTATGCGGTGGGAGGGTCTCTTGCCGACGTTGCTGGGAGGGCAGCATCCCAGGGCTGCACCCAGATGTACTGGGAGGGCGGCTTCTCATGGCTGCGCCCAGGTTGGACTGGGAGGGTGGCATCCCATTGCTGCGCCCACATGGCTGGTCTTGCACCTCGGTGGCAATGACCTGTGGCTGCTTGGCGGTCTGCCCCTGATTTGCCAGACTCGCGAAGACCTGCGGAGGCTTCGTGCTGTGTGGCCTACCACGCAAGTGGTTTGGTCAGAGATCCTCCCGAGGATCGTCTGGAGGGACGCCATTTCCCTTAGGGCCATTCACCGGGTTAGACGGAGAGTAAATAAGGCCCTGGGTAAAATAGTTAGGGAATTAGGTGGGGTTGTACTGGCCCATCCCCTCATCACTGTAGACCGTCCGTGGCTTTACCGGGCCAATGGTGTTCACCTGTCAGAACAGGGGAACACCATTTTCTTACAGGACCTGCAGCGGTCTCAGCGCGAGCTGGTGCAGTTAGAGGGGGGGGGCAAGATAGAGATCTGACCCCCGCTCCATGGCAGGTTAGGGGCGGAAAATTGGGTGGTGGTTTAGCGTGTTCTCTGTTGGGCATCTTTGGGGATGATTGACAGGTTCAATCCAAGCTTGAGGTGTTGACAACCTGAGCAGTTGGGGGGAACCTGTCTTTGGGTCCCGCACATTTAAGTCCCATGGTAGAGGTTAGCCGGTGGGACCTCCCACATGCAAGTGCATGGCAGGGTCTCAGGTGAGGGAGGGGTCCCTCACCTGGACTAACATGGAGCTACGTCCATAAGTTGCCCAGGAAGTTTATATGATGTCATTTTCCGCCCTGGAAGCAATTGTTTGACCCTGCGGATCCATTGTTTGGGTCATAGTTAGTTATGTTAATTATGCTAATTTAATTAAATAAATTATGCAAATTTATTTTAATAAAAATGACCCAGTTTTAAATCCAGCTCTTGTGTCCGTGTCGTTACTCCGTCTCTTCTGCAATACAATATAGAGAGTCCATATTTAATTGTACATGTGTTAATAGCAGCTGGAATTGTATTTGCACAACAGTGAAAAAATGAAGAGATCCCTACAGAGGAAAATGTAATTAAAAATAGTTGAGTGTGCAGAAATGGAGAGATTAACACTTAAAATTAAGGAGAAGGAAGAAACTAAATACTTTTTAACATGGGAGTTGTTTTATCAATGGCTACCTAGTAGAAACAGAAATTAGAAACTTAAAAGCACAAAAGAATAATTAATTACATAAGGAAGGTTTAATAAAATGGATGAGGAAATACTAATATCATTATGTAATTATTAGTGTTACAGATATAATTTCTTATTATTGATTAGTTTCCTAAATTTAACTCACTGTTTATTTAAACACTGAATATTTTGTTTAATAAAAAAATTAAAAACATGAAAAAAATAGCAAGTTAAAATTCCAACTTTTTTTTATAAAACCATATGAATCAAATTTTAAATTATCTATAATTCCAGAAAGTTTGTTTTTCTTCCCTGAAACAGTAAACAAAAGATAATCTGTACTAAATTTAGATACTGGCAGTTTTGTCAACTATATTCAATAAACTAATTTGGCACTCAAAAAATTAATAACATTCATTTTGTATATTATTTTCTTTCCTTGGGCAGCTCTCAAGTTACTTCCAGATGTTTATTTTCTGAAATGTGGGGGAGTTCTGAGCAGTAATAAATAAAAATGGCAGACAGACATTGAGAGTGAGTAGTATTCTGTTGGTATTATTTTTGGATGATTATCCATTGAGAAATTTTCTGTTCTTATGCTGTAACTCCAGTATCTTCTTCAAGGTCACTTGATTGCTTCCATTTTCCAGTTAATCATTTGTGGTTCAACAGATTCACCCTTGCCAGACTTGTTCCATAAGAAGTTATTTAGTTTTCATCTTAACATAAAATGCCAAGGACTAATTGTGCACACAGAGACAAGGAAAACTAACATTTATTTTGTTAAGTCAATAATTATGTTCAGGCTCTATTGTTCTATCATTCTTCCTTGGGCACCAGATTAATAATCATTGTCACCGCCAGTTCTCAACTGCCAAATTGTTGATGTAACTGATTGCAGAAGAGAGATTTCAGTCACAAAAAAGTGCTGGCAATCCTTCTGTGACTTCATGCACTTTTCCCCTTGGTCCTATTAATAAGGACACAACCTTATAATTAGTTATGTCAAGAAAAGGGCCATAATTTATGTATAGATCTCGTGTCCTCTCTGCTCCACTCATTCCGCTCCCTGAATTTATCAGGGCAAAATATTTTATTTGGGATGCCTAAAGAAGCTAGAATTCCATACAAGGCTCCATAGAAAATATGAAAATATGTTCTTCCTTATGCAAGACATGAAATCAATGTTTTGTATTTCACTTAGACTAATCTTACTTGGAGAACTGTTGGGGCAATATTAGAATTGGGGAATGTTGGTATGTTGTTAATTCTTTTGATAGCTAAATGCCCATTTTATTTTTCTATATGTGCTAGTACTTGGTGCCATAGGGTTTTTTTTACTGATGCAGTCCGGTATGGGCGTTCCAGTAGCACCATGCTGGTGATACCATTTAGGCATGCCATCTTTCCCAGTCCATGTGTGCCACCATCTTGTTGTTGTTGTTGTAATTTTCAGCTTGAAATGTCCTTCAGCGCATTTGCGGAAGTAGAATTTGCATCTTTTTCCTGGTCTGGATGGCTTCACAATTGTGTTTTGGCTTGAAATGTCCATCTGCGCATGCACGGAAGTAGAATTGTGCGGTGGGATGCGTGCATCAGCATAGTAAGCGTGCACACGCGAAACATCATGATGCGCATGTAGCAAAAGGTATGTGGAATCCAAACTTTCTTGGAACCATCATCCACTCTCATATTTTACTACTCCCTGTTTTATAACTCAGTAAGAGTTACACTAGTTAGTTGGATTAAAACTACAGCTTCTGTGACCTCTTGGAAAGTTCTGGGGCTTCAAGTCTCAGATAAAGAAACTATGGGCTGCTCTCCCATTTGCAGTGTTTGTCTTTCTAATGGTGAATCCAGCTAAGACCCACTCAATTCCTGCCTCTTGGAACTGACAACCAATGGCTATTTTGTCGCCTTCTGGGCACACTTTTTCTTTTCATTTGGGAAGGCTCCAGTGTAGTCAGTTTGTTTCTTTTTACACTTCTTTCCATAATCCTGAGTGAAAATACATTGAAAAAGAGAGAGTGAGAAAAGTAAAAGAGGAACAAGCTTATTTGTAAACATACATGGGATTGTATCCTTGCTCCATATTCAATTTCCTCTTCAGATTGGATACTCCCTTGGACACTTAAATGATGCTTTGCCATTTGAATTTGCACTTCAGATCACAGAGAAGGAGAGAGGAAGGTAGTGCTTTTTACATTTGTATTTTTTGAATTCAAGGAGGAGGGGCAGATATTACTGGCTGTAAGAGACAATTTTATTGGCAGTTTGTGTTCAAGCACAGACCACTCAGATTAGGCTGGGGCAGGATTAGACTGGGATGGATAAAAAGCAGGAAAAAGCCATTTTAATTTGCACTTCAGATCACAGAGAAGGAGAGAGGAATCATATAACTATAAACCAAAATCAGCAAAGTTTGGTAGCAATAGGGGTTGTGGATTTTCTTGCTAAGTACTTGTATTTCAATACATTGTTAAGATGACTGGCTTGGTGCAGTGTAACACTTGTTTGGCTGTTGTCTTCCGTAGTACCTTGTGGAACTTGGGGTACTGCCCTCTTTGCATAAGGACATGTAGGTTAGATGGCGAGATCTCTAGATTGCAGTCCTTAGTTTGTAGCAGAAGTGGAAAGATTGTCCCAGCCACGAGCTGTAATGCAGCCATGTGTGCAGCCTCCACTTCCATAGCACCCCCCGAGGAGGAGGGCTGTGTGGACAACTGTCAGTTCAGGAAGATTGCGTGCAGTTGAGCAAAAACATAGCAATTTTGGTCTCTCTGTATCGAATTCCTATAATGTTCTTGCGGATTTAAATAGTAAGGATGTTGGAGATATTAGCAAGGTCCCTCAGGCAGAGAATAAGGGGATGTTCAAAGGGGAAGTTGTTCTAAGTGAGGTACATAGTGTCACCAAACCATCAAGTGCAGTTAGTAGAAATAAAAAGAGGACACATTTTCTTGTGGGTGATTCGACTGTTAGAGGTGTTGATTTGGGACAGAGTAAGGATGTGGTGAAGGTGATGAGGTGTCTCCCAGGAGCCACTGCCAGCAGGGACAGGAGGCGGATTACAAACATTGTCAAGGCTGTGAGTAAAGGTAATAACGTTGATGTGGTGGTGCATCTTGGCACAAATGATTTCTCCCAGAGAAATGTTAATGCAGTAAAAAGATATTTTCAATGTCTAAGTGTGGAGCTGGGTAAAATAACTGATTCAGTGACTTTCTCAGAGGTGTTACCGGTTTGTGGCCAAGAGGATAAAACAACATGTATCAGAGAGTTTAATGTGTGGTTAAGGCAGTGGTGTAAAGCTGAAGGTTTTGGCTATGTAAGTCATGATGTCAGTAGGTGGTCTAATAGGGAGTTGTTTAAGAGGGATGGTTTGCATCCATCATACAGAGGTACCCAGGTGCTTGGTGAGGAATTCAGAACTTTTTTGGACAGGCACTTAACCCTGCTGTTCTGTTTCGGGTCTATTTGACCCGAAGCCAAGTTTGAGTCCCTGTAAAAAATTTTCCCTGCATATCTGAAACTTGAAATTTCATGACTATTCATCATTTCAGGGGTTCTCTCTATGAGAATTTTTTTTGGGGGGTGGGGGGCTTAGTTTTTGCTGGGCAAAAAAAGTTAAAAATCTTCTGTTCCCGGGTCACCCTGACCCGGACCGAAAACTCTTCATTTGCAGTGCTTATGTTTGGTCTTTTTGAAAGCTTTTTTCACTTGGAAAGTAGTCTGAACATTTCTGCACACAATGATATGAAAATTGAAATGGTTTATTTTGCTGATATAATGTTCAGGCTCTATTGTTCTATCATTCTTCCTTGGGCACCAGATTAATAATCATTGTCACAGCCAGTTCTCAACTGCCAAATTGTTGATGCAACTGATCGAAGAAGAGAGATTTCAGTCACAGAAAATTCTGGCAGTCCCTTTCTAATTTCATTCACTGTAGCTTTGTCTCTTGGTCCTATTAATCAGGACACAACCTTATAAAAAGTTATGTAAGAAAAGGGCCATATGTTATGTATAGATCTCATGTCCTCTCTGCTCCACTCTTTCCTCTCCCTGAATTTATCAGGGCAAAATGTTTTATTTGTGATGTCTGAAGAAGTTAGAATTCTGTACAAGGCTCCATGGAAAATATGAAAATATGTTCTTCCTTACGCAAGGCATGAAATAAATGTTTTGTACTTCACTTAGACTAATTTTACTTGGAGAACTGTTTTGGCAATATTACAATTGGGGAATGTCGGTATGTTGTTGATTCTTTTAATAGCTAAATGCCCATTTTATTTTTCTATATGTGCTAGTACTTGGAGCCGGAGCGGTTTTCTACTGATGCAGTCCGTTATGGGCACTGCAGTAGCACCCTGCTGATGAAACAATTTAGGCATGCCATCTTTCCCAGCCCATGTGTGCCACCATTTTTTGTTAATTTTCAGCTTGAAATGTCCTTCAGTGCATTTGCGGAAGTAGAATCGCCACCTTTTTCCTGGTTTGGATGGCTTCACAGCTGTGTTTCAGCTTGAAATGTCCTTCTGCGCATGCACGGGAGTAGAATTGTGCAGTGGGATGCATGCATGAGCATAGTAAGCATGCACACGCAAAACATCACAATGCTCATTGGTAGCAAAAGGTAAGTGGAATCCACCTTTGCTTGGAACCGTCATCCACTCTCATATTTTGCTATTCCCAGTTTTATAACTCAGTAAGAGTTACACTAGTCAGTTGGATTAAAACTAGAGCTTCTGTTACCTCTTAGAAAGTTCTGGGGTTTCAAGTCTAAGATAAAGAAACTATGGGCCGCTCCCCCATTTGCAGTGTTTGCCTTTCTAATGGTGAATCCAGCTAAGACCCACTCAATTCCTGCCCCTTGGAACTGACAACCAATGGCTACTTTGTCGCCTTGTTAGTTTCCTTCTGGGCACACTTTTTCTTTTCATTTGGGGAGGCTCCAATGTAGTCAGTTTGTTTCTTTTCACACTTCTCCTGAGTGAAAGTACATGGAAAAAGAGAGAGCAAGAAAAGAAAAAGAGGAGGAAGCTTATTTGTAAAGGTACATGGGATTGTATCTTTGCTCCATATTCATTTCCCTCTTAAGATTGGATACTCTATTGAACACTTGAATGATGCTTTGCCATTTGAATTACTGAATTACATTTAATGCTTTATCAATCCTCTGGGTGTCTTTAGTTGACAGACAAATTTGAAGGCCCTGGTTAAAGAAAACCAGCATTTCCAGTTAATACTACTGGGACTGTCAATCTGCCAGTTGCTTGGCTCAGTAGTGAGATGAGAGGCCCCGAGGTAAAGCACAGATACTTCTGTGCAGATAGCCAGCCTGATCTGAGAAAATCCCCAATGCTGAGTGTACAGGGCTAATACATGTAACAGTCTTCCATGCCTGGTTTTTTGCAAGCATTTCCTGCATGTTCTGGAAGGCCCTTTGACCAAGGATTTCAGTCTTTATGAAAGGAGCCATAGGAAGAAAAATGAATAAAAAGATTACTTGAGTATCTTGAGTCTAAGCATAGAGGTCCTCTTAGGCTTTGTGTCAATGCTTAAGCAAAAGGAGCTAGCTTTGAATGATTACATATAACAGTTTGTTTATTTATTTATTTTGTCCAATACATAATGAAGGTTAATTATATTAACCATGTAGAATATATATCAAAGAAAGGAAAGAAAGAAAGGATAGGAGTGAAGATATAATAATAAAATGCAATACATTAATGGAGGATAGAGGAAGAGATATATGAGTGGAAGAAAAGAAATATGAGATATAGGAGAGACAATTGGACAGGGGACGGAAGGCACCCTGGCGCACTTACGCATGCCCCTTACTGACCTCTTAGAAATCTGGAGAGGTCAATCGTGGATAGTTTAAAAGAAAAATGTTAGGGTTACTACTATGGAGTCCGGTAGTGAGTTCTACACTTTGACAACTTGATTACTAAAGTCATATTTTTTACAGTCCAATTTGGAGCAGTTAATATTAAGTTTGTATCTGTTGCATGCTCTTGTGTTGTTGTGGTTGAGGCTAAAGTAGACATTGATAGGCAGGACATTGCAGCATATGATCTTGTGGGCAATACTTAGATCATGTTTAAGGCGTCGTAGTTCTAACCTTTCTAGACCCAGGATTGTAAGTCTAGTTTCATAGGGTATTCTGTTTCGAATGGAGGAGTGAAGGGCTCTTCTGGTGAAGTATTTTTGAACATTTTTGAGGGTGTTGATATCCGAGATGTGATATGGGTTCCAGAGAGATGAGCTGTATTCAAGGAGCCCTAGGAGGAAAAATGAATAAAAAGATTACTTGAATATCATGAGTCTAAGCATAGAAATGAAGTCCCTTTAGGCTTTGTGTCAATGCTTAAGTAAAAGGAGCTAGCTTTGAATGACGAAAGTCTCTCTTAATGTCTACTCCCTAGATAGAAAAGTTGGAAAGAATAAAACTCAAGAAAAGCAAGGCAAGGCAAGTGTTCATAGGTAGAAAATCTGTGACCCCCTCTCCCCAAATTTTAATAAAAAATCTAGCTTACATTCTTACTTATCGCTCCTGGAATAAATTCTTGAGGTTCAATATATTTTCAGAATTAATTGCAGAGATGAGATCATCAGAGCTGCTACCTACCTGAAGAGTTAATTAATACTTCTCACTCAATTACCTCTATATTTTATTTTCATTCCCTGGGATGCCCTATATTTTAGCTGGTGTGCTGGATAATTGAAAAATCAGCATCTTTGGGAAACCGGAGTGTTGCTTTGGGCAATGGATGTCTTGGGTCTAGCTGTCAAAATGGTCATCATGTTAACAATGTTTGGTATATGACAAAGGTGGAGTTTAATTTTCATCATTTCTGTTGGTAAACCTCTGGATAATACAGTACATAACAGTTGATAACAAATATGAATACATATGGGCGAATTGAATGGTGTTCGGGTTCGGCGAGTTCGGCCAAACTTGCCATGAATTTCGGGTGAGTTCGGCCGAACCCAAACCCAAACACTCTGTGACGTCGAAGCTCCGCCCCCGCAATCCCATTGTGGGATTTCCCAGCTCCTTTTGCTGAAAGGACCTCCCTTTGTTTGCTTCTTTATATAATAAAAGGGGTTTGGGTCCTTTTAATGCTATCTTAGTGGGGAAAAAAGAAAGCATTAAAAGGACCCTCCAGCTCTTTGGGGGCAAAAGGGAACCTTCCTGATGTGCCCATGGAAATAATTAATAGATGATGATGATGATGATGATGATGATAAATAAATTAAAAAATAATATATTTTTTTTTAAAAGGAGGTTCCACTGAGATTTGAACCCGGATCACTGGATTTAAAGTCCACAGTGCTATCCATAGCATGATAGAACTAGTGATGCTTTTGCCCTATCTTCCAAGCAAGTAAATGGAGGTCCTTTCAGCAAAGGAGGGTTGAATAGAAAATTTAATGGTGGTTAGAACAACAATTAGCTGGTGGAAGAATTGGTGGAAATGTTCCATTGAAAAATTACCCACTGGAATATAGCTAAAATATTGCACTGTATTTGGTCATTTGAAAAATTTTAGGAGACAAGGAGATATTACCACATCCTTTGATGTAATTATACTAAGATATGCTTAATAAAAATGAGAATGTTTACTGAAATATTCTGTTTTATTTCAGGCTCAAAGGTTCCATTAATTGTTCTAACTGTCAGGAAATTTCTCCTTAGTTCTAAGTTGCTTCTCTCCTTGTTTAGTTTCTAGTCATTGCTTCTTTTTCCTACCCCCAGGTGCTTTGGAGAATAGTTTGACTCCCTCTACTTTGTGACAACCGCTGAGATATTGAATTTCCTCTGGCTGTCATTTTATACCTGCTTTTATGACTGTGGTTAACACTCCATGTTGGGTTACTAAAATCTAGATATACCAAAAATTGCAAAGGATTACATTCTCACAAGCTTCAGTGGTGTCCCTCTTTCTAATCATCTCCATATTTTTTAACAAAGGTGACAGCATTCTCTATTTTTTGCTTTTATGTCTCATTTTTCACCTTGAAGAACATGGCTAAATCACTAAATCCATTCTCACTGTTTCCATCAAAAATATAAAATGCAACACGCTTATTAATGACTAAGATCTTAATTGTTAGTACCTGGACCAATTATGCTTTTAGGGATATTTTGGGTCCTGCATTCTCAAAGCTAAATGATCATTTTGGCTGTACAGATAAAAATGTATCTGGATGGGCCAATCAATAGATATTTGAAGATATAATAGTATGTTTCCGACCAAGTTGTTTTTAAAGAACTTCTTTTTGCTATGTTAGCTTGAATAAATGAAACAAGTCTTTGATCTTTTATGGTCTTTGGGAATTTAAACCTGCAATTTAGAATAAATCAATTAACAAGTAAGCAAAAACCACCACAAGTTATCGTTTAAATATTTTCTCATTACATATATGCTTGTTACAGCCTAAGAGCTGTGATGGTACAGTGGTTAGAAGGTGTGTAGGTTACTTCTACTCACTGTCGGCCGCCTGCAATTTGGCAGAGTGAATGTTACCAGGCACAAAGTTGACTCAGACTTCCATCCCTCTAAGGTGGGTAAAATGAGGACCCAGATGGTTGGGGGCAATATGCTGACTTTGTATACATCTTAGAGAACTGTGAAGCCTGCTAGAGAGCAGACTTTGAGAAATAATTAGTCTGCAAAATAAAACCTTAAAGCTATCAGTTAGAATAGACAAAAAAATAAAAGTATAGACCAGGTTGAAACAAACTAGATAAAATTACAATCATCATCATCATCATCATCATTTTTATTATTATTATTATTATTATTATTATTATTATTATTATTATTATTATTATGTCAGTACAACACAGCCAATGAGATCACTATGCTGGATTTCGTATTTCATCACCAGTCCTTCCCAAGCACCTAAGACTGCGTGATGTAGCAGCAAATTATGTTTTGCAATTGACAGATGTCAATTATTATTATTATTATTATTATTATTATTATTATTATTATTATTATTATTATTAATTAGGTTTGTATGCCGCCCCTCTCCTATTGACAGAAATACACATTCTGCCAAAGGGCAATTGTTTTTAAGGTCTAGAACAGTGATGGCAAACCTTCTTCCCCCTTGAATGCAGAAAGAATGTGCGTGCATGCTATCACACATATGTGAGTGCTCCCCCCCACACACAATTCAATGCCTGGGAAAGGAAAACTGCCCTGCCCCATCCCCCTGGGGGCTCTCTGGAAGCCTAAAGTGCCCTTGTAGAGCCTCTTTGTGAGCCAAAAACCAGCTGGCCAGCACATATATGTATGTTGGAATTGAACTACGGCAATGGCTTGCGTGCCAGCAGATATGGCTCTGCTTGCCACCTGCAGCATCCGTGCCATAGGTTCGCCATCACTGGTCTAGGATCTGAATTGGAAAAAGTACATTGGTGTTGGGTCATGTAAACGGAAATGAAAAAGAGGCACAAAAGGATAAGAAAGACAGCTGTTGAGTTTAGACAAGAGAAATGGCAGTGTGAAAAGTGATGATTGGGTTTTGATTATTCTATAATAATCTTTTTAATTATTTTATTATATATATGCTTATATATGTACTTCAACTTCTATACAAAACCAGCTTCTCCCGCCCCTCCTCTTAACTTGATGTTTTCTCAGGGGGAAAAAATGACATTTACTTGCTAACCTCTTTTGGCTCAACCTTCACACTAACTCTGCCCACTCTTTTGATTGGTGCTTCATCCTTTATAAGAAAGGGTGTCTGCAGAAGTTTTCTGTCAAAGACATCATTTCCATTGAAGTGCCCTGAGCATTTCACAGTCTGTTGATTGCCACATCTTCAAGAATCATGAAAATCTGGATTCTCTTTGTTGTAGTAGCAATTGCCCTTAGCTTTGCCTTGCCATCCACAGGTAAGAAAATCCCATTATTATTCTCTCTGCTTCTGACGGAAGGATGAGAAAAACCCTTGGTGAGAGTGGGCAAACAGTGCCTGTGTTTGTTACTGCTTAAATTTCATTTTCCATTGCCATTGATTAACTTTTGGGAGTTCAAGTTCAAGTTCCCTGGTGAGGGTAACCTCCGTCCCATCCTAGCAAAGTCAACAATGGGCATTTGAGTATAAGACAGCTCATGTGCAGGGACAAAACTTCCTTTTGGTGAGTGGAGACACTGGTGCTTCTTTTATGCAGTCAATCATAGATATATGACAATCTTCCTGAGATAGACTTACATTTTTTAATGTTTTGAACGTGGAATATGTATCATATAGCTTTTAATGGCTTGATATGAAACTATGGACTATTTGAACAGAGACAGATAAATATCCTTTAAATTTCCACTGTAAGAACCTCAAAAGAACACTGAGAATATTTATATTGAAATTAGAACCCAAGTTGATGTTCGAGTAAAATATCACCTGCTCTTTATATGATGCCTTAAATGTCTTGCTGAGAGGATAGGTGTGTTTCCTATGCCCAAATCTTCCAACTCAGGAAGTGGATAAAAAAAATACTCATCTTCCCACTCCATGTACAGAAAAGTTCTGGTACAGAACAGTGAAAAATGTTGGGGTTCTATATAAAAAAAATTCTGAGGTATTCATCATTGGAATAAACCCTGTTGCTTGCTTTATTTTCCTGTCTAGCACAAGAAAAGTATTTTATCCCATAAATTATTATGGATTCTCTTCATGAAAGACCAGCAATGGGTATAGGAGGATTGACTGCACAGCAGCCCCAATCCATCACCCATTCCGTTCATACATTCCCTTCATAAACTTCATAAACTCATTGCCATAGGGTCCTCAATGGGTCTTTGATCCCTCAATGCCCAAACACAGCTTCATTATGGGAGACAGGCACTGCAGAAGCTTCTCAAGGGCAGGCTCAGCAGTCTCTGTCAATATGGTCAGTGGTGACTTCTAGATGATGGGACCTGAAGTTAAATGGCATATTCATTCCCAACTATCATTACACACACATAGACACACACGGGCACCCAAGTAAAAAGATATGACAACTATAAATATACCAAAAATGGGCAAAAGAGAGAAAAATGAAGAGACTCAATTAAACAAATTGAAATAAATACCACCTCTATATTAAAATCATTAAAAGTTACTGTGTTGCTAATGAATTCCATATAGTACTATGAGATGAATCTCTCTTGGTTCCATAACTTCATCATTTAAATTTCCTTCCACATTGTTGTAAAGAATATTAATATATTGTTCAAAATATTGCTAGTTTCCCTTTTTAGCCTCTCAGATTAATCAGGAAGGAACGGACACAGTTTGGGCATCAATTCATCCATCAATATTAGATGCATTTCTGCTCATTCATTAATCTCGTGTTCTTGGGCTGTAGAAAAGGTGTAAAGATGAAATAATATCTAAAGAATAATATCCATTTTCCCCCTTCAAAATAATATTATTGATTCGTTGAATTTGATGTTATAGTCTGAAAATGTCCTGGGTAAGGGCATCATCTCTATACTTACCTGTATAGGACTAATTACACCTTGATCACTTGAATAATCCTCTCTATTTTTCTCCCTCGAACAGCTCTGCCTATAAAAGACATTTTAAGTGAGTATGTCACAGTACACCTTTTTTGTTCACCTGCACAATCTTCTGGGAGGGTAGAGTCAGTAGGCGTTTTTCTGATACTGTTTTAATTTTACCGCCATCTAAACTTCCTTCTGCATTATTGCAAACAATATTAATAGCTTGTTCAAAATACTGTTCGCTCCTTGATGCATTGCAGGCACATGGGCATGTACAGTGCTTAAAAAAACCAGCTTCTGCGCATGTGCAGAATCATAAATAAGATGGTGGTGCCTATGGTGCCACCAAGAGAGACAGTTCAGGAGCATGGCAAGCCTGAGTTGCTTCCAGTTCTAGTGACTTAGACTGCCAGGTTACGACTGGTTCCACAGAACCAGTCTGAACCGGGAGGAACCTACCTCTGTCTCAGATTCATCAGGAAGGTACAGGCTCAATTTGGGCATCACTTCATCCATCAATATTAGATGCACTTCTGCTCATTCATTAATCCCGTGTTCTTGGGCTGTAGAAAAGGTGTAAAGATGAAATAATATCTAGAGAATAATATCCTTTTTTCCCCTTCAAAATAATATTATTGATCCGTTGAATTTGATGTTATAATCTGAAAAAGTCCTGGGTAAGGGCATCATCTCTATACTTACTTGTATAGGACTAATTACACCTTGATCACTTGAATAATCCTCTCTATTTTTCTCCCTTGAACAGCTCTGCCTGTAAAAGACATTTTAAGTGAGTATGTCACAGTACAGTTTTTTTATTTACCTGCACAATCTTCCGGGAGGTTAGAGTCAGTAGGTGTTTTTCTGATACTGTTTTAATTTTACCGCCATCTAAACTTCCTTCTGCATTATTGCAAACAATATTAATAGCTTGTTCAAAATACTGTTCGCTCCTTGATGCATTGCAGGCACACGGGCATGCACAGTGCTTAAAAAAAACAGCTTCTGCGCATGTTCAGAATCATAAATAAGATGGTGGTGCCTATGGTGCCACCCAGAGAGACAGTTCAGGGGCATGGCAGGCCTGAGTTGCTTCCAGTTCTAGTGACTTAGACTGCCAGGTTACGACTGGTTCCATAGAACTGGTCTGAACCGGGAGGAACCTACCTCTGTCTCAGATTCATCAGGAAGGTACAGGCTCAATTTGGGCATCAATTCATCCATCAATATTAGATGCATTTCTGCTCATTCATTAATCCCGTGTTCTTGGGCTGTAGAAAAGGTGTAAAGATGAAATAATATTTAAAGAATAATATCCATTTTCCCCCTTCAAAATAATATTATTGATTCATTGAATTTGATGTTATAGTCTGAAAAAGTCCTGGGTAAGGGCATCATCTCTATACTTACCTGTATAGGACTAATTACACCTTGATCACTTGAATAATCCTCTCTATTTTTCTCCCTTGAACAGCTCTGCCTATAAAAGACATTTTAAGTGAGTATGTCACAGTACAGTTTTTTTATTTACCTGCACAATCTTCCGGGAGGTTAGAGTCAGTAGGTGTTTTTCTGATACTGTTTTAATTTTACCGCCATCTAAACTTCCTTCTGCATTATTGCAAACAATATTAATAGCTTGTTCAAAATACTGTTCGCTCCTTGATGCATTGCAGGCACACGGGCATGCACAGTGCTTAAAAAAAAACCAGCTTCTGCGCATGTGCAGAATCATAAATAAGATGGTGGTGCCTATGGTGCCACCAAGAGAGACAGTTCAGGGGCATGGCAGGCCCGAGTTGCTTCCAGTTCTAGTGACTTAGACTGCCAGGTTACGACTGGTTCCATAGAACTGGTCTGAACCGGGAGGAACCTACCTCTGTCTCAGATTCATCAGGAAGGTACAGGCTCAATTTGGGCATCAATTCATCCATCAATATTAGATGCATTTCTGCTCATTCATTAATCCCGTGTTCTTGGGCTGTAGAAAAGGTGTAAAGATGAAATAATATCTAAAGAATAATATCCATTTTTCCCCTTCAAAATAATATTATTGATTCATTGAATTTGATGTTATAGTCTGAAAAAGTCCTGGGTAAGGGCATCATCTCTATACTTACCTGTATAGGACTAATTACACCTTGATCACTTGAATAATCCTCTCTATTTTTCTCCCTTGAACAGCTCTGCCTATAAAAGACATTTTAAGTGAGTATGTCACAGTACACCTTTTTTGTTCACCTGCACAATCTTCTGGGAGGGTAGAGTCAGTAGGCGTTTTTCTGATACTGTTTTAATTTTACCGCCATCTAAACTTCCTTCTGCATTATTGCAAACAATATTAATAGCTTGTTCAAAATACTGTTTGCTCCTTGATGCATTGCAGGCACATGGGCATGCACAGTGCTTTAAAAAAACAGCTTCTCCGCATGTGCAGAATCATAAATAAGCATGGCAGGCCTGAGTTGCTTCCAGTTCTAGTGACTTAGACTGCCAGGTTACGACTGGTTCCACAGAACCAGTCTGAACCGGGAGGAACCTACCTCTGTCTCAGATTCATCAGGAAGGTACAGGCTCAATTTGGGCATCAATTCATCCATCAATATTAGATGCATTTCTGCTCATTCATTAATCCCATGTTCTTGGGCTGTAGGAAAGGTGTAAAGATGAAATAATATCTAAAGAATAATATCCTTTTTTCCCCTTCAAAATAATATTATTGATCCGTTGAATTTGATGTTATAATCTGAAAAAGTCCTGGGTAAGGGCATCATCTCTATACTTACTTGTATAGGACTAATTACACCTTGATCACTTGAATAATCCTCTCTATTTTTCTCCCTTGAACAGCTCTGCGTGTAAAAGACATTTTAAGTGAGTATGTCACAGTACAATTTTTTTATTTACCTGCACAATCTTCTGTGAGTGTAGAGTCAGTAGGTGTATTTCTGATACTGTTTTAATTTTATCGATATCTAAATTTCCTTCTGCAGTATTGCAAAGAATATTAATAGTTTGTTCAAAATACTTTTTGCTCTTTGACGCATTGCAGGCACACGGGCATACACAGTGCTTAAAAAAAACAGCTTCTGCACATGCACAGAAGCAAAAAACAATTTGGTGGTGCCTATGATGCTGCCAAGAGAGACAGTTCAGGAGCATGGCAGGCCTGAGTTGCTTCCAGTTCTAGCAACTTAGACTGTCAAGTTACTACCAGTTCCATAGAACCGGTCTGAATTGAGAGGAACCCCCTTCTGTCTCAGATTCATCAGGAAGGAATGAGCTCAATTTGGAAATCACTTCATCCATCAATATTAGATGCACTTCTGCTCATTCATTAATCCCATGTTCTTTGGCTGTAGGAAAAGTGTGTAAAATAATATCTAAAGAATAATATCCATTTCCCCCCTTCAAAATAATATTATTGATTTGTTGAATTTGGTGTTATAGTCTGAAAAAGTCCTGGGTAAGGGCATCATCTCTATACTTACCTGTATAGGGATAATTACACCTTGATCACTTGACTAATCCTCTCTATTTTTCTCCCTTGAACAGTTCTGTTTCCAAAAGACTTTTTCAGTAAGTATGTCAGAGTACAATATTTTATTTACCTGCACAATCTTCTGGAAGGGTTGAATCAATAGGTGTATTTCTGATACTGTTTTAATTTTACTGCCATCTAAATTTCCTTCTGCATTATTGCAAAGAATATTAATAGCTTGTTCAAAATACTGTTCGCTCCTTGACGTATTGCAGGCACATGGGCATGCAAAGTGCTTAAAAAAACAAGATGGCGGTGTCTATGGCACCGCCAAGACAAACAGTTTAGGGGCATGGCAGGCCTGAGTCGCTTCTGATTCTAGCAACATAGGCTGTCAAGTAACTATCAGTTCCATAGAACCAGTGTGAATCGGGAGGAACCCACCTCTGTCTCAGATTCATCAGAATTGAACGGGCTCAATTTGGAAATGACTTCATCCATCAATATTAATCCTGTGTTCTTAGTGTCACGGCTATAAGACAGGTCTACAGATGAAATGTTGAACAATTATTTTTCATCCGTGAATACACTGAAGTATGACACACCTTTTTTCTTCAAAACAATATTACTGATTCCTTAAACTTGGTGTTAGAGTCTGAAATAGTCCTGAGTAAAGGGGTATCGAGGATCATCTCTATACTTAACTATATAGGGGTGATACCTCAATCACTTAAAACATATCACTGTTTATCTCCCTTGAATAGATGAGGTTGAAGATATCCTTGATGAGCGTAAGTATGTCTAAGTACAATGGGTTTTATTTACCTGCACAATCTTCTGGGAGGTGAAAGGTAGTAACTGTATTTCTGATACTGTTTTAGAGCTTTTTCCATTTGTGTTTCTCCCTTTCTTGCCTTAATTAATCAAAAGTATCATCTAAGGCAGTGGTTCTTCTCAGACTCCCTGTAATGACATCATGAACCCTTAGGGGTCAGACAACCGGAGGCTGAGAACCACTGGTCCCAGAGCAGTGATGGCTAATTAATGGCACAGGTGCCATAGGTGGCATGTGTGGCTATATCTGTTAGCACGTGAGCCATTGCCATAGCTCAGCTGTGTGCCGGCCAGCTGATTTTTGGCTCACACAGAGGCTCTGAGAGAGAGTTTTTTCACTTCCAGAGAGCCTTCAGCAGGATGTGGGAGGGTGTTTTTACCCTCCCCCAGCTTCAGGGAAGCCATCACTGTCCTAGGGCATTGCCTCTCTTGCAGTCACCTTCTCCAAAATCAGTTCATACCTTCCTTTCTTTTCTTACATGTTTCATGACTGTAAGTAGGTCCTTTTAAATGCATATAATCCGCAGAAGGTGGACGGCTCTAAACTGAATGGTTAGACTTTGGACAAATTTTGATATTTTAAAGAGTAAAATATAATGGAAACATAATACAACTTTCTTTATGTAGAAATTATTATATTGACTTTCCTTGATTGGAAAAATTGGTCAAAGTGCTCCGTGATGAAAAAGTGCTCCTCCCAGTAAAAACTAAAATATTACTCCTTTACTAAGAGCTGTGGTGCCTGGAGTTGTTACAGTTTTGCAATGCAATCAGAATAGTGTCCTTACATTTGTTTATTATTATTATTTTTAAATTTTTTGAAACATAAAACTTAAAAGAACAAAGACAAAAATAAACAATACACAAAACACAAAATTACAAAAACCTTTACATATTTGATATAAGATTGTTTTTACATTTCCTTTTCTACATTTCCCCTTTTTACTTTACTTAGTTGTTTTGTTCCATTTTCTCCTCTATCCATTTGTAAAATTTTCCCCATACATTTCCTGTTTGTTTTGCAATTCTAATGTAATTTTATTCATTTTTGTGCATTCCCAAAACACTTGTAAGAGCTCATATTAAGACTTACAAAGTGGCGATCAAGGCGGCATGATCCGTGTACCATGCCGCCTTGATTGCATCAGCGGAATCCTTCTTAACCAGGGGGGAGGGGTTGGGGAGACCCTGCAGAGGAGTGCCTAAGATTTTAACTCATTTTTCACTGATAAAGTCGCTCAGATCAGGGTGGACCTCGACTCCGATTGGATAGCAGTGTCGGCTGACGAGTCAGTCGAGGTGACTGGGGCTCGTCCTTGTCTATCTGTCTGGGAGGAGTTTGACCTGGTGACACCTGATGAAGTGGACAAGGCCATTGCAGCTGTGAGTTCCGCCACTTGTCTACTGCATCTGTGTCCCTCTTGGCTGGTTTCGGCCAGCAGGGAGGTGACATGGAGCTGGGTCCAGGAGATTGTCAATGCTTCTTTGAGGGAGGAGTCCTTCCCAGCTCCCTACAAGGAAGCACTTGTGCACCCTCTCCTCAAGAAGCCTTCCCTGGACCCAGCTGTTCTTAATAACTATCGTCCAGTCTCCAACCTTCCCTTCATGGGGAAGGTTGTTGAGAAGGTGGTGTCGCTCCAGCTTCAGCAGTCCTTGGAAGAAGCCAATTATCTAGGCCCTCAGCAGTTAGGATTCAGGCCTGGCTACAGCACGTAAACTGCTTTGGTTGCAGTCTGGTGGGCCCAGGACATGGGTTTATCCTCTGTCCTGGTTCTTCTTGACCTCTCAGTGGCTTTCAATGCCATTAACCATGGTATCCTTCTGCGCCGGCTGGTGGGGCTGGGAGTGGGAGGTACTGTTCTACAGTGGTTCTCCTCCTACTTCTCCGGTCAGTCGCAGTAAGTGTTATTTAATATCTACATGAAACTGCTAGATGAGATCATCCAAGGGCATGTGGTGAGGTATCATCAGTATGCTGATGATGCCCAGTTATACATCTCCACCCCATGTCCAGTCAGCGAAGCAGTGGAAGTGATGTGCTGGTGCCTGGAGGCTGTTAGGGTCTGGATGAGTGTCAACAGGCTCAAACTCAACCCCAACAAGACGGAGTGGCTGTGGGTTTTGCCTTCCAAGGGCAATTACATCTGTCATTCCATTACCCTGGGTGGGAATTATTGACCCCCTTGGAGAGGGCCCACAACTTGGGCATCCTCCGCGATCTGCAGCTAACATTAGAGCACCACCTTTCAGCTGTTGTGAGGAGGGCATTTGCCCAGGTTCGCCTGGTGCGTCAGTTGCGGCCCTATTTCGACAGGGAGTCTCTGCTCAGTCACTCATGCCCTCATCATCTCGAGGTTTGACTACTGCAATGCTCTCTACATGGGGCTACCTTTGAAAAGTGTTCAGGAACTTCAGATCATGCAAAATGCGACCGCGAGAGCTATCATGGGCTTTCCCAGATATGCCCATGTTTCATCAACACTCCGCAGCTTGCAGTGGCTGCCAATCAGTTTCCAGTCACAATTCAAAGTGTTGGTAATGTCCTATAAAGCCCAACATGTCATTGGACCAGAGTACCTACGAGACCACCTTCTGCCGCACGAATCTCAGTGGCCGATTAGGTCCCACAGAGTTGACTTTCTCTGGGTCCCATTGACAAAACAATGCCATCTGGCAGGACCCAGGGGAAGAGCCTTCTCTGTGGCAGCCCTGCCCTCTGGAATCCACTCCCCCCGGAGACTCGAATCGCCCCCACCCTCCTCGCCTTCTGTAAAATGTTGAAGACTCACCTTTGCCACCAGGTGTGGGGGGATTAATCTCCCTCCTCCTTTTTTCTCTGAACTTTATTATGTTTGTGTTCAGTTGGACTGAGTGTGTATGATTGTGTAGCAGATAAGTTTTTTTATAACAATGTTATTTACATTAGTTTTTTTAATTTTTTAACATTAGATTTGTATTTATGCTGTGAGCTGCCCCGAGTCTTTGGAGAGGGGTGGCATACAAATCTAATAAACTGTTATTATTATTGTAATAATAATAATAATAATAATAATAACAACAACAACAACAACAACAATAACAACAACAACAACAATATCATCATCATCATCATCATCATTATTATTCTAGTAGTTTTCTAATCATTATTTGTTCTGTTGGTATGTTTTCTTTTTTCCAGTTTTGTGCGAATATCAGACTTGCCGCTGTAAGTACATGGATTATTAAATATAAGTTTGCCTCTTTCTTTCTTTCTTTCTTTCTTTCTTTCTTTCTTTCCTTCCTTCCTTCCTTCCTTCCTTCCTTCCTTCTTTCCTTTACAGATTCTTCTACATTTTCAAAACTTAATAAGTAATTATACATTCTGGTAATGAATTTTTTATCTGATCCTATTAATATTGTATTTGGTTTCTTGCCAAATTCTGAATCCCTCTTATATCTATTTTTAATCTGATAATACGATAACCAATTTATTCCTTTTTCTTTCTTTTCAAGTTCTCTACTCTTCGATGAGCCTTTTGAGTCTAAAAATTCTTCATATGTTTTTATTTTAGTCTTATCAATGATATTAGGATAACTTGGGCTTCTACAGTAGACTACAGTCTTGGTATTTCTATATAATGTTTTTCCTTTGCCTTTCTCCAGTTTCCTAACAGTATCATGTGTAATTGGAATTGTCTGTGTTTGGTACTTTTTCCCATACATGTGCATGCCATTCCTCTTGTATGTTATAGCCTTCTATTGCTAAGATCCTCTCATTTTCTAACCTGATCCATTCCCTTATCCATAATAAATTGGCCGCTTGGTAATATAATTTTAAATTGGGGAGGCCAAATCCTCCCCATTTTCTGGAATCTTGCAATGCTTTGAGCATAATTCTCAGTTTTTTTACTATTCTATATAAATTTGGACAATATATAATTTAAATTTGTAAAAAATTGTTTATCTAATTTAAATGGTGCCATCTGAAAAATGTACAACCATCTAGGCAGTATATTGGATTTTATAGTATTAATTCTCCCAATTAATGACAGATTCAATTCAGACCATTTCCTCAAATCTTTGTTGGTTTTATTCAGCAGTTTAATATACAGTAGTTTAATTCTTTTAGAGATGAATATCGTGTTGGGAGCCAAAGCTCTAAATATTTTATTTTGGTTTCTATCTGTAAACTGGTCTGATCTGTATTTTTTTTTATTTCTTGCAATTTTTAGTTAATATTTTGGTTTTATTTTTATTGACTTTAAGTCCCCCATCTTTTCCATATACCTCTATTTTCTTTAATAGATGTGTGACTGATTTGTTGGACCTTCTTAACTCTTCTCGAGAAAAAACATAGAATAAACACAGTAGAGGAAGCCAAAAACCTCTATGATCAATACATTAAAGTGATAGAGACACAAAAGATAAAAGAAAATAAGAGAAGAGAAGCAGAAAGCAGAGAAGAGTTGACCTCAGAGGAAAATATGCATGAAACAGAGATTAGATATAAACAGAATGACAATGACAGGGAAGGAACATTCACAAGATCCCAGACAGGGGCAAGGGAACGGAGTTAAAAAAAACCCTCAAAATGATGAAATAAGACTACTTTCTATAAACATAAACGGTATAAATGCACCCCCCAAAAAGGAGTAAAATTTATCACAAACTACTGAAACGTAATCCAGACATCATCTGTCTCCAAGAGGTACATATTAAAAAGGCTCAACATCAAGTGTTAGAATGTCTAAAATTAGGGGAACTCTTTGTAGCTCTGGCCCCAGTTAAAAAATGTGGGATTGCAATTTATGTCAAAACATGGTTGAAACTAAAATTACTCAGATAAGGAAGGAAGAATTCTGATCGTACAAATAAATAAAGGAGTTAGCCCCACAGTAATAGTTTCAATATATACCCCAAGTTCAAATCAAAACAATTTTTTTGCAAAGATACATAAGATATTGTTAGAAATTGTTGGTGACTATAGTTCAATAGCAGATAGAAAAAAATACTATAAAATTAACAATAGGAAAAAAAATTAGGAAAATACTGCCCCTTCCTTTCACTCAGATGGCAGAAGAATTATATTTGAAAGATATCTGGAGACACTTTTACCCAGACAACATATAATATACCTTCTTTTCATATCCATATAAATCATGGTCTATGATAGATATGGCCTGGGACAACCAATAATTTATTTTAAAAACTTAACAGAATTAAAGATACTGCCCAATACATGGGCAGACAATAACCCTATTTGGATCAAATGGAAGGAGCCAGAGATAAATGTTTTTAAAAAGATGGATATTAAATCAATCTATAACTAGTGAAAAAAATACATAATAATGATGGAGAAGGAGTTAGAATTTTTTTCCAAGATAAATGATAATGATGACAAAACTAAGGCTAGCCTATGGGATGCTACCAAGGCTTACATCAGAGGTTTGTCCATAGCTCACCAAGCTGCAAGTAATAAAGAAAAAATGGAGTAAAGCAGAAGCCTTAACCCCAAAAATAAATAATTAGAAAAAGAACTACATAAAAATTCACTTGATAAAAAAACCTTAGAAGAATTAAATTTGACTAAGCACAAAATTACTCTCCTAAATCAAAAAGAATTGGCACAAAAATTAAAAAGATTAAAACGAAAAACCTTTGAATGCACCAATAAGCCTGGAAGGTGGATGGCAAATAAATTGGCAAAGCAAAAATCTGAAAGACATATTGAAGGATTGATTCACCTAACAGGTGAAAGGCAAACAAACCAAGTACTAAAAAACGGAATAGTGGAGCAATACTACTCTAATTTTTATAATCAGGAAGAAGTAGAGGAAAAGAAAATTACAGAGTATATAGAACAAACCAGACTACCAACAATTTTGGAAGAAGATAAGGGGAGATTAAATGCAAATATTACAATAACAGAGCTAAGACAGAAAAACAATAAATCCCTAGGACCTGACGGAATCCCGTTTGAATTATATAAAGCTTTAAAGAATACCTTAGAATTAACCATGGTAGATTTATTTAACGATATAATGAAGGGAGGGAAACTACCTGAATCTTGGAAACATGCATGTATAAGTCTAATATCCCAAAATGAAACAAATAAACATTTTATTCAAAACTATAGACCAATCACCTTGTTAAATACTGACTATAAAATTTTAGCGGCAATCATAACAGAAAGGTTAAAACAGGTCTTAAATCAAATTATTCACACAGATCAAAGCGGCTTTCTACCCCACAGACAAATTAGAAATAATAGAAGAACTATACTTAACAGAATAGAATAGAATAGAATAGAATAGAAATTTATTGGCCAAATGTGATCTGACACACAAGGAATTTGTCTTGGTGCATATGCTCTCAGCGTACATAAAAGAAAAAGATACATTTATCAAGAATCATGTGATACAGCACTTAATGATTGTCATAGGGGTCAAATAAGCAATGAAGAAAGAATATTAATAAAAATCTTAGGATACAAGCAACAAGTTACAGTCATACAATCCTAAGTGGGAGGAAAAGGATAGGAATGATGAGAAAAACTAGTAGAATAGAAGTGCAGATTTAGTAAAAAGTCTGACCGTGTTGAGGGAATTATTTGTTTAGTAGAGTGATGGCGTTCGGGGAAAAACTGTTCTTGTGTCTAGTTGTCTTGGTGTGCAGTGCTCTGTAGCGACGTTTTGAGGGTAGGAGTTGAAACAGTTTGTGTCCAGGATGTGGGGGGTCAGTAAATATTTTCCCTGCCCTCTTTTTGGAAGGCAGGTTGGCAGCAATTATTTTTGCCGAAGAGCCGGAGTAACGACACAGACACAAGAGCTGGATTTAAAACTGGGTCATTTTTATTAAAATAAATTAGCATAATTTAATTTAAATAAATTAGCATATCAACATAACTAACTATAACCCAAACAATGGACCTGCAGGGTCAAACAAATACTTCCGGGGCGGAAATGACGTAACAATAAACATTCCTGGGCAACTTATGGGCTTAGCTCCATGCTAGTCCAGGTGAGGGACCCCTCCCTCACCTGAGACCCTGCCATGCACTCGCATGAGGGGGGTCCCGCTGGCTAACCCCTAACAGGGGACTTAAATGTGCGGGACCCAAAGACAGGTTCCCCCCAACTGCTCAGGTCGCCACCACCACAAGCTTGGAGAGAACCTGTCAATCATCCCCAAAGATGCCCAACGGAGAACACGCAGTTGCTAAACCACCACCCAGTTTTCCGCCCCTAACCTGCCACGGAGTGGGGGTCAGATATCTATCTTGGCCCCCCGACTCCCCCCTCTAAATGCGCCAGCTCACGCAGAGACCACTGCAGGTCCTGTAAGAAAATGGTGTTCCACTGTTCTGACAGGTGAACACCGACAGCCCGGTAAAGCCGAGGCTGCTCTAAGGGGATGTGGGAATGGGCCACTACCACCCAACCTAAATCCCTGACTGCATAACCCGGGGCCTAGTTAGCTCCCCGCTAACCCGGTGAATGGCCCTAAGGGAAATGGCGACCCACAAATGATCCCCGGGAGGATCAAAGACCACACCACTCGCATGGTGGGCCACCCGTGCGAAGCCACCGCGGTCTTCGCGAGCCTGGCAGATCAATGACAGACCTCCAAGCAGGCCCAGGTCATTGCCATCGAGGGGCAAGCCCAGCCACCTGGGCGCAGCAATGGGATGCTGCCCTCCCAGTACAACCTGGGCGCAGCAATGGGATGCCGCCCTCCCAGGACCACCTGGGCGCAGCAATGAGATGCCGCCCTCCCAGTACCACCGGGGCGCAGCAATGGGATGCCGCCCTCCCAGTACCACCTGGGCGCAGCAATGGGATGCCGCCCTCCCAGCCATAGCAGTAGAAACACCCTTCCCACCGCACACCCCTTCTCCCCAGCCAGACAACAATGACCCAGCCACCAACGACGGCAGGGTCCCCCTGGCGGTACTTTGTTGCTGAGTGCTCGGACAAATCGCTCTATGACCCCAAAGCAACACCGTCGGTCGCGTCCTGGCGGGGTTGAATAGAAGAGGACCAAAGGGGAACCTGGCCTAAGATCTTACCCTGGACTCTCAGCCGGCCGTTCGTACCCTAAAACAGGCCACTGACCGCCAGCGGACGACTTCCCCGAATCCTCCGTATCGAGAAACGCCGTTACCGCACTAGTGGCAGCGCTGATACAGAACGAGCGTTCCCCAACTGGCGGGATCCATACTTGGCCTGGCCAAACCCTGAATACTAGAACCCAGCTAGACTAAGCGACGAAATGGAAGGCACGGAGTGACTCGTCAGCCTGCAATAAGGCCCTGGCCTTGCTAACCCATAGGGCCCCACAAAACCTGACACCAGTCACTGCCCTAAAAAGACGGGCCTCGTGCAGAGAGGCACACAGACTGTCCAAAGCCTGCTGCACCGTCAGGGCCTGACGAGCATCGGAGGGGACTCCTCGCCCGCCTGCCCACATCTTCCGAATGCGGAAGTCACCAGAAAAATCACTAACCCCCCCCCCCCCGCCTTGGACAGAAAGGCGAGGCCGGCCAACTTAGATTTAATTGTCCTAACTGAAAGGCCACGCTGCCTAAGCTGGACACAAAATTCTGCCAGGTGTTCTACTGGGGCAGGCCAACTATGGGGGTACCCCCTATCCTGCCTGAAATCCCCAAACTCCTTACCTGCATGCTGATAAGCTCTCAGGGTGCTTGGTGCCACTGAGAGGGCCATAGCCCTGCAGGCCTCTTCTCTCCACCGCACGGGAGCCCACCCAGGCTCCAAAGGTGGCTGGGAAAAGCCTCTGGCGACACACGGGCCCCCGGGGCCAGGGTACGAAACCTGGACAACTGACCACGGGACAAGGCGTCAGCAATGCCGTTATCTAACCCGGGGACATGCCTAGCCAAAAACAAAGCGTTCAAGGACAAAGACCTGTGCACAAAATGGCGGACAAGCCGCATAACCCTGTCACTCTTAGAGGACAGGGCGTTCACAACATGGACAACCGCTAGGTTGTCACACCAAAAGTGCACAGTCTTGTCCCTGAACTGCTCTCCCCAGAGCTCTAAGGCGACTACCAAGGGAAAGAGCTCTAAAAAGGTCAAGTCCTTAACCAGAGGGGAGGCCCTCCATTCCGGAGGCCAAGCAGACCAGCACCACTGGTCACCTAACACAACACCAAAGCCACAAGTCCCCGCAGCATCCGAACACAACTGCAATTCAGCTTCCAAAAGAAGCTCTTGCCTCCAAAAAGACAACCCATTAAAACGTTTTAAGAACTCCCGCCATACGCACAGGTCAGCCCTGACCCCTGCGCATAAGCGGGTACAATGATGGGGCAAACGTAGCCCCTTCATCGCACTATACAACCTCCTGGAAAAAGCCCGACCAGGCACCACAACCTGGCAGGCAAAATTAAGGATCCCAGCCAATTCCTGGAGCTGCTGAAGAGTGACCTTCCTGCAGCCCAGAACCAAATCGAGCTTACTCCGAATCTTAACCAACTTCTCCAGGGGCAATCTGGAAGATTGCTCCTCTGAGTCCAATTCAATACCCAGAAAGGTAATCTTGGTGGCAGGGCCCTTGGTCTTCTCGGGGGCCAAGGGGACCCCCAGCTGAGCACAAAGGGCTTCGAAGTCCTGCATCAGAGCCAAACATTGCTCCGAACGTGCAGGCCCCGCCATCAAGAAATCATCAAGGTAATGAACGACCGAACCCCGACCACTGCGCCTCTTGAGCGCCCACTCCAAGAAGGTGCTAAAGCTCTTGAACAGAGAGCAAGAAACAGAGCAACCCATAGGTAAAGCCCTGTCCACATAAAAACCACCTTCAAAGTGGAAGCCCAAGAGCTTGAAGTCGTCAGGGAAGGAGCCGGAATGCCGACTTAATGTCGCATTTACCCATAAGGGCTCCAATCCCACACTTCCTAACCATGGCCACGGCCGCGTCAAAGGATGCGTACTGCACCGAACAAAGTTCGTCAGGAATGAAGTCATTCACTGACTCCCCTTTTGGAAAAGACAAATGGTGAATCAACCTAAATTCACCACTCGCCTTTTTGGGGACCACCCCTAAAGGGGACACCCGAAGATTCGGGAAGGGCGGTTCCGGGAAGGGCCCCAGGACCCTGCCCTCGGCCACCTCCTTCCGTATCTTTTCCCTAACAATGTCTTCATGTCCCGCAACCGATCTAAGGTTGTCGGACATGAAGGCTTTCCTAACCCCTACATAAGGGATCCTAAATCCCTCGGAAAAACCTAGCAAGAGAGCATCTGCTCTTGAGCGAGGGTGGTAGTCCTCCAACCAACCCTCTAGAGCCTACAGCTTAATTGGGCTGGGCCCCTTTACTCCCAGCAGATGGGGGCTGCTTTGGTGGACCCCCACCCCTTTTGTCCCCCCCTTCTTTGGGCGAGGGCACACTGACATGGCATGGGGGCCTCCACAATTCCCGCAGGCATGCCTATACTTGCAAAAGGGACGAAAACACGCCCCTTTCGCAGCAAACTCATGACATGCAGGGGAGGCTCCCTTCCCTGGGCCGCCTTGGCCGGGGCAGAAGCCGTGGGCTCCTCCTCCATGAAGTGCCCACTGTCCGTCCTCTCACAACCCTCCTTACCGGACATGTTGGTTGCCTGAAACCAGAGGTCAGGCACCACCATGTCCCAGGGCAACGTGGCGTCAAAGGCCACCCGCATCCTAAACCCCTTATCATAGTGCCGCCATATGGTCCCCTTATACTCAAAATGAGCTCTCGCTATGAGGTCAATATATTTGAGCATGGCAGCGGCCCTAGCCGGCTGCCTTTGAATCACCACTGAGGCATAGGTCAAGTAAGCGTACAGCCAAGAGCTGAAACACTTACTTACCTTCGCCCTTTTGGGCTTTTCCCCCGGCACTATATCCTTTTCTTGCTTGGGGTCCTCCCGATTTAAGAGGGAAAAAAGGTCAACATAATCCCCCTTCCAAATTGCCTCCTTAACAGTTGGGTGCAAGTGAAACCCCAGGGGAGTGGCCGGCAATCCTGTCGGGATTGCCCCTGCCCTAAGGCTAGCAAAAGGGTCCCATACTGTGGAAGTCCCCATCCCCGTGAAACCCGATGGGTAAGGTAACAAAGGAGGTGGAGGCATGACCGCCGGTGCAGGTGGCACCCAGGCACCCACCCCTGGCGCCCCGGGCCCTAACGGGAAAGCCACCCCTGGGGGAGGCGCCCCCGGGGCGGAAACCGGCGGGGACCACACCTGAGTACAGGTACCCGCCGGAGACCCAAAAGGAGGGACTCCACCTGCAAAGCCGGGCATGGCAAAGGCCTGGCCGGGCGGCAGGGGAAGTGAGGGAGATGTGATGTGTGGTGCAACCTCACCTGCTCCGTAAGGGGAGGAAGACAACCAAGGCAGGCCCGGGATCCCAGGGCCCGATTCCGACGCCATCTGCCCGGTCTGGGCCCTCTGCCCCGACTGGGCTGCAGCCTCATCTGGATCTCTCCCGAGAGCCGCCGACGCGGAGGCATCCCCCATTCCGGAACCGGACCGCCAGTGCTCGAGCTAATCCAGGCACTCGAGGACCCTGGCCCAAGAAAGAGAAGGCAAATCTGGCTGGGGAACGGGTGGTACCAACCCCATCCCCACCAGTGGAACCCCCCCAGGGGCCCCCTCCATATTTTCCCTGGCCCGGGCTGAGGGCCTCAACGCCCTCCTAGGCCTAACCACTGGCCGTGCCGGCGTGGCTGAGGCCTTCTGCCTCTTAGGGCCCATGACACAACCTGAACTAGCACAGCTCAAATTAAGTGATTAATTATCTAAGCTACTTATCACAAGTAATGTTATGAGTGTTATTTTAATATTGTATGTTAATTAAATTTTTTTAAATGAAAAAATGTGTTCTTACTTAAACCAGAAGGCCCAGGAGCCGTAAGGCCCCCAAGCCTCCAAGAGGGCAACAGGTAGCCCCTGCCCCGAAAGGCAGAGCAGCAGCGACGCTGCAAACGGGGGCTAATAGCCCCCCAAGAAAGGGCACACGCAGCCCCTGTTTGCCCCCCCGGCCCCGGGAAGGCAGGCCGCACCAAGCACACACACCCCCACCAGTGATGGGGAATCCCTGAGCGAACAGATAGGGAAACTCTCCCAACCGCTGCAGCGGCAAGGCTCCTCTGAGCCCAAAGCCGCAATGCCGGGGAGGAGTGCTGACGAAGCGACAAAACCGGCAGAACCAGCCGGCCTGCTAATAGCCTTCACGCCGAATAGCCCCCAAACAGTTCCGCGAGCCTCCGACGAGGCTTCCAAAATGGCGGCCGTGCACGAGGCAAGCCTCAAAATGGCCGCAATGAGCAGACACCCAGCCGAGTGTCTGCTCTGGTGAGCTGTCCGGGCGAGAAGGCTGAGCCCGGGGCTGGCAGGCCCCGCCCGGACACATCACCAATCAGGCCACTGTGGCCTGATCCTCGGCCGAAGTCTCGCGATCTCGTGAGACTTCGGCCGAGAGACAACATGGCGGCTCCGACGAGTGCCCGGTTGCCCCGTTGCCTATCGGCAAATGCTGCCGGCGGGTAAGTCCGCCGGTGCTATTTCTGCAGTTCTGATTATCCTCTGAAGTCAGTGTCAGTTCTGTTGGGTTGCAGAACCAAACCAGACAGCTTTAGAGGTGCAGATGACAGACTCAATGATTCCTCTGTAGAACTGTATCAGCAGCTCTTTGGGCAGTTTGAGCTTCCTGAGCTGGCGCAGAAAGAACATTCTTTGCTGTGCTTTTTTAATGATGTTTTTGATGTTAGGTGACAATTTTAGGTCTTGAGATATGATAGAACCTAGGAATTTGAAGGTCTCTACTGTTGATACTGTGTTGTCTAGTATTGTGAGAGGTGGAAGGGTGGAAGGGTTTCTCCTAAAGTCTACCACCATTTTTACAGTTTTGAGTATGTTCAGTTCTAGATTGTTCTGGTCACACCACAAGGATATTTGTTCAACTTCCTGTCTGTATGTGGATTCATCATTGTCTCGAATGAGTCCGATCACTGTTGTATCGTCTGCAAACTTCAGTAGTTTAACAGATGGATAATTTGAGATGCAGTCATTAGTGTATAGAGAGAAGAGAAGTGGTGAGAGTACACAGCCTAGGGGGGCACCTGTGCTAATTGTACATGTATCTGATGTGATTTTTCCTAGCTTCACCTGCTGCTTCCTATCTGTTAGGAAGCTTGTGACCCACTTACAAGCAGATGACAGACTCACAAGCGTGTTCAGGTACCGCTAGCTGATTTAGTTTGGTTAAGAGAATGTCTGGTATGATGGTATTGAATGCTGAACTGAAGTCTACAAAGAGGACTCTAGCCATGGCTGCCGATAGAGCAGTACTACCGGTACTGGTGTCAAGGGCCCGGCGAAATTGAAAGATTAAGGGGGGCCGGCGATTGAAGAAGACCATAACCTCTGCGGTGGCATGCTAAGTAAGCTAATTGAATTCAGTTGCAAAATTGTTGCAATGGGACCAAGCAAGAGCACAGATCAGCAAAAATGCCTAGTTTTCTCTATTCTGCTTGAAGAGCTTCATAGCTGTTGAAGATGAAGTGTGGATCAGAGTTAATTTCATATACATTTTTATTATGGTGTTAGATTATTTTCGAAATTGTTCCCTTCTAAGTGTGAGGGAAAGATGTGTTGCTTTGGATTTGACATGTTTTTGGAGCCGTCTTGCCATTTTAGATTTGAGAATCAAAAACACCATCCTGGATTTGAGAAGCAAGCATTGTGGAAAGTGGAAAGATTTGAATATGCAAAAGAAAAGCTGGGTAGAGCTACTACGTTCTTTTAAAAAAAAAAACCAACTACATAATATTTTGACACTTGTACAGAGAAGATCTGAAGCAGGAGTTGGTTATTTTACATTTTACCTTCTAAATTATATTAAATGCATACACAGTAATATCTCACTGTATGTTTAATAGATATGATAACATCCTAGGAAAAGAAGAAGAAAAAATAAAGAGGAAAAAAGTGTTGCTCTTAGAGCTACGGACATGCTATTGCAGAAGAGACGGAGTAACGACACGGACACCAGAGCTGGATTTAAACTTGGGTCATTTTTATTAAAATAAATTTGCATAATTTATTAATTAAATTAGCATGAATTAGCATAAATTTGCATAAATCAACATATTCAACTATGACCCGGAAACAGTGGACCTGCAGGGTCAAACAAACACTTCCGGGGCGGAAATGACGTAAAAGGTCAACATTCCTGGGCAACTAAGGGCGTAGTCGATGCTGGTCCAGGTGAGGGACCTCTCCCTCACCTGAGACCCTGCCATGCACTCGCATGAGGGGGGTCCCGCCGGCTCACCCCTACCCTGGGACTTCAATAGCGGGACCCAAAGACAGGTTCCCCCCAAGTGCGCAGGTAGCACCCACCATGGGCTTGGAGAGAACCTGTCAATCATCCCCAAAGATGCCCAAGGGAGAACGCGCAGTTGCTGAACCACCACCCAGATTTCCGCCCCTAACCTGCCTACCCAAATGACCAGAGGTAAGCCAATTAACCTATTAAATGCAAGCACCCCCTAACCGCACGTCCATCTCCCCAGTGTGGAATGGGCGAAAAAACAGCCCGGCCTAATGGGCGAGGCTGCAAAAAATTCCCATTCGGCCCCCGAAGGCGACCCACCAGGCACACTGCAAAATAGGGAAGGGCGGGTGGGTGTCTGCTCCAGTGCTGGGTCCGGGCGAAAAGGATTGCCTCGAGGCCTGCCGCCCTTAAATAGGGCCAGCAAGCCCCGCCCGGTCTCCACGTCATGCCCGGCCACGTGGGCCAGGCTTTCCCGGCCGAAATCTCGTCTCGCGAGATTTCGGCCGAAAACAAGATGGCGGCCGCCATGGAAGGGTCCGAGTCTGCCCGGCCCTTCTGCAAAACCGCCGTGGGCCGGTAAGTCGAGCCGGCGATATTGCAGAAGAGACGGAGTAACGACACGGACACCAGAGCTGGATTTAAACTTGGGTCATTTTTATTAAAATAAATTTGCATAATTTATTAATTAAATTAGCATGAATTAGCATAAATTTGCATAAATCAACATATTCAACTATGACCCGGAAACAGTGGACCTGCAGGGTCAAACAAACACTTCCGGGGCGGAAATGACGTAAAAGGTCAACATTCCTGGGCAACTAAGGGCGTAGTCGATGCTGGTCCAGGTGAGGGACCTCTCCCTCACCTGAGACCCTGCCATGCACTCGCATGAGGGGGGTCCCGCCGGCTCACCCCTACCCTGGGACTTCAATAGCGGGACCCAAAGACAGGTTCCCCCCAAGTGCGCAGGTAGCACCCACCATGGGCTTGGAGAGAACCTGTCAATCATCCCCAAAGATGCCCAAGGGAGAACGCGCAGTTGCTGAACCACCACCCAGATTTCCGCCCCTAACCTGCCACGGAGCGGGGGTCAGATCTCTATCTTGGCCCCCCGACTCCCCCCTCTATCTGCGCCAGCTCACGCAGAGACCGCTGCAGGTCCTGTAAGAAAATGGCGTTCCCCTGTTCTGACAGGTGAACGCCATCGGCCCGGTAAAGCCACGGCCGATCTATGGTGATGAGGGGATGGGCCACTACAACGCCACCTAATTCCTTGACTGTTTTTCCCAAGGCCTTATTCACCCTACGCCTGACCCGGTGTATGGCCCTAAGGGAAATGGCGTCCCTCCAAACGATCCTTGGGAGGATCTCTGACCACACCACTTGCATGGTGGGCCATATCGTGCGAAGCCACAGCAGGTCTTCGCGCGCCTGGACGATCAACGGTAGACCGCCAAGCAGGCACAGGTCATTGCCACCGAGGTGCAAGACCAGCCATCTGGGTGCGGCTATGGGTTGCCGACCACCCAGTCCCATCTGGGCGCGACCCTGGGTAGCCGCCCGCCCAGCAGCGCCGGGTACAGCCCTAAGATGCTGAGTACCCAGCAACGTCGGTAGGAGCCCCTCCCACCGCATACCTCTCCGGCCCATCCAAACAACATTGACCCACCGTCCCAATGACAACTGGGTCCCAATGGCGCTTCTGGCTGCTGAGCGGCCGGCCCAGAAGACCATGCTGTGGCCACACAGCAGCGCCGTCGGTTTCTGCCTGGACTGGGAACCTGGAAGAGGACACACACAGAGAGGTTACCTAGCCTAAACCCTGCCCAGAATCCTCAGCGGGCCTAACATAACCCAAATATGCCGCTGACCGCCAGCGGCCGATCTCCTGAATCCGTTGGGCCGGGAAACCAGAAAGTGCCGCGCTAGTGGCGGCGCCGATACGGAACGAATGCGTTCCGTAGCCGGCGGGATCCATGCCTACCTGAGACATTGCCTTTGACACTAAAGCCCAGAATTGATACCGGGTCAGGGGGGTGCCATCCTGGTGTTGAAAAAGGTACCCACGCCCTGACCCCCGCAAGCCACAAAATTGCTGCAAAGCAGCCACCAGGCACACAGACTGATCGGTGGCAGCACTAAGCTCGATTCTAACCCCTCTGTGTAACTGATCTGTCTTGGAATGTCTCACCACAAGGGAGACACCCCCCTGCCTAAAGGTCAGATCAGTAAGCTGGAAAGCACGGAGCGACAAGTCAGACTGCGAGGAGGCCATTGCCTCGCTGACCCTGAGGGCCCCAAAAAACATAACGCAAGTCGCTGCCCTAAAAAGACGGGCCTCGTACAGAGAGGCACACAGACTGTCAAATGCCTGATTAATCAAAGACAGCTGCTGAACCGTCAGGGCCTGACGAGTGTCAGAAGGGAACCCCTGTCGCTCCCTCACCCAGCCTTCCAGCATCCTCCGGATGCGAAAATCACCCGAAAAATCACTAAACCCCCCCGCCTTGGACAGAAAGGCGAGGCCGGCTAACCTAGACCTGATAGTCCTAACTGAAAGGCCACGCCCCTTCAGCAGGACACAAAATTCAGCTAGGTGCTCAACCGGGGCAGGCCAGCTATGGGGGTAACCCTTACCCTGCCTGAAATCCCCAAACTCCTTACCTGCACGCTGGTAAGCTCGCAGGGTGCCAGGTGCTACGGACAAGGCGATCGCCCTGGAGGCCTCGTCTCTCCAGCTCTCGGGAGCCCGCCCAGGCTCCACAGGTGGGCTGGAAACACCTCTGGCGACTCTCGGGCCCACGGGGCCAGGGTCCGAAACCTGGACAACTGACCACGGGACAAGGCGTCAGCCACCCCGTTATCCAGCCCCGGGACGTGCCTAGCCAAAAACAAGGCGTTTAGAGACAAGGACCTGTGCACAAAATGGCGGACAAGCCGCATTACCCTGTCACTCTTAGAGGACAGGGCGTTCACAACATGGACAACCGCTAGATTGTCACACCAAAAATGCACAGTCTTGTCCCTAAACTGCTCTCCCCAGAGCTCTAAGGCCACTATCAAGGGGAAAAGCTCCAAAAAGGTCAAGCCCTTAACCAATGAACAGGCACTCCATTCCGGAGGCCATGCCGACCAGCACCACTGGTCACCTAACACTACCCCAAAACCGCAAGTCCCTGCGGCGTCGGAGCAAAGCTGCAGCTCCGCTTCCAAAAGAAGCTCGTGCCGCCAGAAAGACAACCCATTAAAATGTTCCAAAAACTCCCGCCACACGCAGAGGTCAGCCCTGACCCCAGCGCATAAGCGGGTACGATGGTGGGGCAAACGTAGCCCCTTCATCGCATCATACAAACGGCGAGAAAAAGCCCTGCCTGGCACCACTACCCGACAGGCAAAATTAAGGATCCCGGCCAATTCCTGGAGCTGCCGAAGAGTAACCTTCCTGCAGCCCAAGACCGCCTCGAGCTTGCTCCTAATTTTAATCAACTTATCCAGGGGCAATCTGGAAGATTGCTCCTCTGAATCCAATTCAATACTGAGGAAGGTAATCCTGGTGGCAGGGCCTTCGGTCTTCTCAGGGGCTAGAGGCACCCCCAGTTGAGCACAAAGGGCTTCGAAGTCCCGCATCAAAGCAAAGCATTGCTCCGAGTGCGCCGGCCCGGCCATCAAGAAATCATCAAGGTAGTGAACGACCGAACCCAGGCCACTACGCCTCCTGAGCACCCACTCCAGGAAGGTACTAAAGCTCTCAAAAAGGGAGCAGGAAACAGAGCAGCCCATTGGCAATGCCCTGTCCACATAAAACCCACCTTCAAAATGGAAGCCCAGGAGCTCGAAGTCGCCTGGGTGAATGGGGAGGAGCCGGAATGCCGACTTAATGTCGCATTTACCCATAACGGCTCCTACCCCACACTCCCTAACCATGGCCACAGCCGCATCAAAAGATGCGTACCGGACTGAACAAAGTTCGTCAGGAATGAAGTCATTCACTGACTCCCCTTTTGGAAAAGACAAATAGTGAATCAACCGAAATTCACCGCTCGCCTTTTTGGGGACCACCCCCAGGGGGGACACTCTAAGATTCGAAAAGGGCGGCTCCGGGAAAGGCCCAAGGACCCTGCCCTCAGCAACCTCCTTTCGAATCTTAGCCCGAACAATGTCCTCATGTCCGACAACCGACCTGAGGTTGTCCGACATGAAAGCCTTCCTAACGCCCACGTAAGGGATCCTAAATCCCTCGGAGAAACCCCTCAAGAGCAACTCGGCTCTCGGGCGAGGGTGGTAGTCAACCAACCAACCCTCGAGCACAGAAACATCAATTGGGCTGGGCCCCTTTTCCCCCAGCTGGTGGGGGAGGTTTCCCTGGCCCCCCGCCCTTCTTATCCGCCCCTTTCTTGGGGCGGGGACAGATTGAAGCCGCATGGGACCCCCCACAATTCCCGCAGGCATGCTTGTACTTACAAAAGGGACGAAAACACGCCCCTTTTGCAGCAAACTCATGACAAGCGGGCGAGGCCCCCTTGCCAGCCACACCAGGAGTAGCCTTGGCCGGCGAAGCCGCACCAGGCTCCTCCTCCATGAAGTGCCCACTATCCGTACGCTCACACCCTTCCTTTCCAGACATATGCGTGGCCCGGAACCAAAGGTCCGGAACCACCATATCCCAAGGCAAATTAGGCTCTACCGCCATCCTCATACGAAAGCCTTTATCATAATGGCGCCATATGGTGCCCTTATACTCGAAGTGGGCCCTGGCAATCAAATCGATATACTTAAACATGGCAGAGGCCATAGCCGGCTGCCTCTGAATCACCACAGACCCATAAGTAAGAAAAGCATACAGCCAGGAGCTGAAGCATTTCGTTACTTTGGTTTTCTTTGTTTTCTCCCCTGGGACAATCTCTTTCTCCTGCTTAGGAACCTCTCGGTTCAAAAGCGAAAAAAGATCCACATATTCACCCCGCCATATAGCCTCCTTCACCGAAGGGTGAAGGTGGCATCTGAGAGGGGTGGACGGCAACCCGCACGGGATGGCCCCTGCTTTAATGCAAGCGAACGGGTCCCATACCGTGTTGGCCGCAACACCGAAAACTCCCGCCCCATGGGGGTAGGGCAAGACAGGGAGCTGGGGCATAATAGCAGGGGCTGGAGGGACCCACCCCCCTACCCCGGGCACCGCAGGTACCCCTGTAGGACCTGGCCCGGGCAGCGGAGCAGGGCCAGCCGCCAGCGGCCCCGAAGGAGGAGCCGGCTGCGCCCAGACCTGCCCGCAGGTGCCCGTGGAAGACCCCGTAAAACTGGACCCACTCCCAACCCCCGACGGGGGGAAAACCGAGGTGGGTGAAGAAAGAAAGGACAGCGGTGTCGTGTGTGGTGCAGCCTCACCTGCCCCGTACGGGGTTGATGACATCCACAGGGGGCCCATCGTTGTGGGGCCCGGGAAAGCCGCCATCGCCCCAGCCGGGGCCGGTCGTCCAGCAGGAGCCATCTGCCCAGCCTGGGCCGCAACCGGATCTCTTCCCAACTCCGCAGGAACCTGCTCGAGGGACCCTCCGGGGCCCGAACCACTTCTCCACTGCTCGAGCTCATCGAGCCTCTCCAAAACCCTGGCCCAAGACATGGCAGGAGAAGGATCAGGTTGAGGGGCAGGAGGCAACGAAACCACCCCCCCTTGCACGGGAACCACCCCCGTAGGCCCCTCCCTACTGGCCCGAGCCCGGGCAGAAGGCCTAAGGGCCCTCCTGGGTCGCGCAGCCGGCGGAGCCATAGGGGCAGTGGCAGGCCTCTTCTTTGGAGCCATACCTAAATCCCAACTAATGCAAAGGGAGAAGCCCTTCCAAAACCCCCAGACCCCCTTTCAAAGGCCCAGAAGAAAGCTCCCCCCACGTGCAGGCCGATTAAGGCCTTAAAGCTGGCCCCCAAGAAACACCACGAGACCGGGTACCCCCCCAGAGGCCAAGCAGCCCCACCCCAAGTCCAGGCGGGGCCCAACCGCGCCCTCCTCCCAGCCGGGAGCGAGGTTACCAGTCCCCCTCGGGCCCGAAGGGGATCTCCTCGAAGAGATATTAGCTCCAGTCAAGTCCTCCGACGCTGCTGAGCACCTCCGACAGCTTTTCGCCCACGCTGCCAGCCACAAAATGGCGGCAGTGCACGAGGCCACCCAAAAATGGCGACCGGAGCAGCTCTCAGCCGAGTGTCTGCTCCAGTGCTGGGTCCGGGCGAAAAGGATTGCCTCGAGGCCTGCCGCCCTTAAATAGGGCCAGCAAGCCCCGCCCGGTCCCCACGTCATGCCCGGCCACGTGGGCCAGGCTTTCCCGGCCGAAATCTCGTCTCACGAGATTTCGGCCGAAAACAAGATGGCGGCCGCCATGGAAGGGTCCGAGTCTGCCCGGCCCTTCTGCAAAACCGCCGTGGGCCGGTAAGTCGAGCCGGCGATATTTGTTAAGAGACATTATACATTACACATTTAAAAGCTTAAAAATATTAAGTTATGGAACTCAATAGCAGGTACATGTATGAGAAAAAAAATCTTGGATTTTTTGCACATTTGCTTCATAATGTGGATTTGATGATACATGAGGGTATGTTCTTTTTTATAAAGCAGTTTTAAAATTTGGCAAACTTTGGAAAATGCTATAAGGAGATAGGTGGAGAGGTTAATAAGAAGAGGGAAGGTTTTTTTGCTCTTCCCTCTTCTTTCTCTTCTTTTTTCTTGCACTGTGCTTTTTACACCTATAGTGGAGTTTACGTATAGTTTTAAACATTATTGCGTATAATTTATCTTCTGGTTACCTGTTATTTATTGGTATTATTGTGAAAACAAATATTTTTCTAGTGTGATGCAGGAGTATTTTGTCTTTATCCTTTGTGCCATCTTATTGCTGCTTTTAATATTGTTGAGGGCAAAATTAATAATATTTTGTTAATTTGGTGTATTTGCACTGTTCTGGTTATTTATTTATATGTATGTAATATGTTGATGTCACTTGAATATATTTTCTGCGTTATTAACATATTATTATTCTGTCAAACAATTGTACCTTGTTGTAGTGGCAGGGTTTAAAATTTTTTTTTGAAAGGTAAATTTAATACATAATTGGTATGTCGCAAAATAAAGTAGTTTTAAAATGGTGGGGGGGCCCAGACACTTTGGCTGTATGGGCCCCCAAAATTCCTGATGGCGGCCCTGACCCTAGCGTAGGTCATTGGAGATACAAGATGTTGAAGGATGTAGTGTAGAGCCATATTAACATCAGCATCTGTTGATCTATTTGCTCGGTATGCAAATTGAAGGGGATCTAACAGTGGATCTGTGATGGTTTTCAAGTGGAACATCACTTCAAAGGTTTTCATAACTACAGATGTTAGAGCAACTGGTCTGTAGTTATTCAGTTCTTTGATGGAGGGCTTCTTCAACACTGGGATGGTAGTAGAGCGTTTGAAGCAGGAAGGAACATAACACAGCTCTAGTGAATTGTTGAATATTTGGGTGAAGATGGGGGCCAATTGGTCAGCACAGACTTTTAAGCAAGAAGGAATTATGTTGTCTGGGCCTGGTGTTTTTCCAGGCTTCTGTCTGTGAAATAGATCATTCACTTCCTTTTCTGTGATCTCTAGGAGTTGTAAACCCAATGGGATGGGTTCAATTGTAGAAGATTTAGCTGTTGTTGGTGTGTCTGGGATGGAGGTTGTGCAAATAAATGGTTTCTTTTCAAACCTGCAGTAGAACACGTTCAGGTCATCTGCCAATTGCTGATCTCCTTCAGTTTGGGAAGATGGTTTGCTGTAACCGGTGATGTTTTTGAGAGTTTTCCACATGTTTGCTGGTTCATTTGTTGAGAATTGATTCTTTAGCTTTTCAGAGTAGTTCCTTTTTGCTGCTCTGATCTCCCTTGTTAACATATTTCTGGCCTGACTGTACAGCATTCTATCACCTTTTCTGTAGGCTTCCTCTTTGGAATGACGTAACTGCTTGAGTTTGGCTGTGAACCAAGGTTTATTGTCCAAGCCTATGCTGATGACATGGTTTTCATCTTGGAGGATCCATTAGAAACTAGCAAATTTCTATTAGAAGAGATTGAGAAATTTGGAACTGTTGCAGGATTAAAAATAAACAAAAATAAAACTAAGATAATAACTAAAAATATGATGGCCAAACAGTATTTGGAACTAGAAGATAGGTTAGGTATTAGCATTGTGAAAAAGGTTAAATGTCTGGGAATAACATTCTCTGCAAAATGTAGTATAATACAAAAGGACAACTATGATAACATTCTACAGACAATTAAGACCGATTTAGATAAATGGTCTAACCTCCAATTATCCCTCTTAGGTAAGATTGCTTTAATTAAAATGAAAGTGCTACCAAAAGTGTTATTCCTCTTTCAAACGGTTCCTATCAGGCTTCATAAAAGTTTATTTGACAAATTAAATAAAATGACACATCAATTTATATGGAGTAAGAAAAAAGGAAGAATCAAATTTAAAAATATGCAAGACCACAGGGCCAGAGGCGGAATGGGAGTCGCATACTGAAAACCTAGCTGCCTCCTTATGCTGGGTGAAAGATTGGATAACTCTTAGGGGGGAAAGAATATTAGCACTGGAAGGTTTTAATTTGGAATTCAGATGGCTCTCCCTCCTTTTTGGGACAAAAAATAAATCTTATATCTATTTTAAACAACATTATATAAGGAGAAGCCTAATAGAATCATGGATGATTATTAAAAAATCACAATACCCACAAATTCCTATATGGATGTCACCTACTAAGCTGTTATATACCCAAATACAATGAATATGAATAAAATAATAACATACGACCAACTATTGGATGAAAACAACTTGTTAATCACAAAACAAGATCTACAACAAAAAAGGGTCATCATAGATTGGATTCAATACTTTCAGATTAAATCAAGGTATAATGAAGATAAACAGGGATTTCAAAAAAACAAGTAACCTACATAAAATACTCCTTGGACCTGATGAAAAGTTAATCTCCAAAATATATAAATATCTTTTACATGAAGAATTAGTGGAGGAAGAAGTGAAGGGCCCTATGGTAGCAGGGGCCCCAAATTTTGGATATACTATAAACCTAGATGAGTGGGGAAAGTTATGGATGTCTAACTCATAAGCTAACACTTTTTGTACCTTACAGAGAAAACATATATAAAATGTTCTATAGGTGGCACTTGCCATCAGCCCAATTAGCTAAAATGTACCCTAAATTATCACCAAAGTGCTGGAAGTGCAAAGAAAAGCTAGGTACATATTTCCATATGTGGTGGACGTGCCCACTGGTGAAGAAAGTTTGGAGGAAAGTTAAGAACATCCTTGAACAAATAACAGAAAAAAAATCCACTAAAACCAGAACTCTTTCTCCTGGGGATAATCAGACACAAAACCACCAAAGAAGATAGACATTTAATATTACACATTACTATGGCAGCAAGACTTATATATGCCCAAAACTGGAAGCAGGAGACCCCCCCCCCAACCATCTTAAATCTGATAACCAAGGTCTTTGAGGTGGCGGAGATGAGCAAACTGACTCAGGAGCTCCAGGATAAAGACCGTAGGGAATTCCACTGTACCTGGAACAGGTGGTATGTCTGGATAAACAAAAAAAAATCTAAAACTTTGACAGCATGTACACATTCAAAAGAAAATGGAGAAATATAGAAACTGTTATCAAATATAACCACTGTCTTATAATGAATCAATAATCCACAGAATAAATACAACCGAAGGAAAAGAAGCATAGAGAGATGAAAATAAGACAATTTAAGAAGGCTAAAGTACACTGAAATTAGGGAATGAAATGGGTGTAAATGAATAAGCTGTAAATAACAAGGCCCAGCTAAATAGCTGGCATTGAAATTAAGTTTTGATACCAGAGCAAATTATCGTATAATGGTACCTCTACTTATGAACGCTTTATGTTTCCAGGATACCATGCTGGCATTTCTTCCTCCCCCCACCCTTTCCTTACGTTTCCAGGACACCCCACTCGCATTTCTTACTCCACCCTGTCTGTTCACCTTGCTTCTAAAGTTTTGGATTTTCCTAATGGGTTTGCGCGCAATATTCATTTTTACATTGATTCCTATGGGAAAAATTGCTTCTTCTTACGAACTTTTCTACTTACGAACCTGGTCATGGAACGAATTAAGTTTGTAGGTAGAGGTACCATTGTACTTTATTATGAAATGTATTTTTATTGTGTGTGTGTTCTGTTAGCATGTTTGTCTATGTTTTTTCTTGTTGTTTTGTTTTTAATGTAAATAATACATTTTTTTTTAAAAAAAACCAAGTCGTCAGCAAAAGCTTGGATTTTATATTCCTGTTTTTTAACTTTTGTCCCCAATATTTGTTCATTACTCGGTATCCTATTTAATAGCAGTTCAACTGATAAGATAAATATTAATCGAGAGAGTGGCCAACCCTGCCTTACACCCTTTCCAATTTCAAACTGTTCCATTAGATCTCTGTTTATTGATATCCTTGCTTTTTGACTAGTATGAATGGTATTTATCATATTTACAAATTTACCCTGAATTTCATCATTTTTATAACATTGTTATAAATTTTCTTTGTCTTACATATCGGATGCACAGTACAGTCTATTTAGAGTGTTATTACATTTAATGATCTTCCTTCCTTCCTTCCTTCTCTCCCTCCCTCCCTCCCTCATTTCCATGTAGAAGAGTGAAGAAAAGCCTGGACAAGACTGACCAGAAATCTCAAAATGGCAATGATAACTTGGAACAGCTACTCAATCTCATATAACTCTAGAACAGTGTTTCTCAACCTTTTTTGAGCCGCGGCACATTATTCACATTTACAAAATCCTGGGGAACATTGAGCGAGGGGGGGGGCTAAAAAAAGTTTGGACCAAAAAAAATCTCTCTTCCTCCCTTTTGCTCTCTCTCTCTCTCTCTCTCTCTCTCTCCCTTCCTTCCTCTTTCTTTCCCTCTCTCTCTCCATCCCTCTTTGTTTCTCCCTTCCTTCCTCTCTTTTTTGCTCTCTTCCTCTCTCCCTCCTTCCCTCCCTCTATGTCTTTTCCTCACCCTCCTTCCCCCTCTCTCTCTTGCTTTCTCTCTCTCTCTCTTGCTGTCTTTCTCTTTCTCTCTCCCCCTCTCTCTCCCTCTCTCTCTCTTTCTTGCTATCTCTCTTTCTCTCTCTCTCTTTTTGCTTTCTCTCTCTTTCTCTCCCCCCTCTCTCTCCCTCTCTCTTTCTCTCTCTCCCTCTCTTTCAATCTCTTTCTCTCTCTTTCTCTCTCTCTTTTTCTTTCTCTCTTTCATGTACGCCAAGACACAGCAGCGGCATTGGGCAGTAGCATTTGGCGGTGGCAGGGTGGTCAGCTGTGAGGCGGAGTTCTGGAATGGAGGCACCGACGGCAGCAGCTGGACGTGTTGCTAGATGCCGTACATGCTGGCATTGTGTGGGGCATGGGTGTGGGGCTGGAGCCCCCATCCTGGCCCAGCCAGCAGGCAAGTGCCAGCCACGCAATTCCAGCATGTACGCGTACAGCAACATGTCCAGCCGTCGTCGTCGGTGCCTCTGTCCTGGAGTTCTGGCTCGCAGCCGGCCACCCTGCTGCCGCCCAGTGGCTACTCCCCAGTGCTGCTGCTGCCACCGCCCTCCCACTGCCACCGCCTTCCCACCGAACCCCAAAGCTCACCTGCTGCCGCCGCCAGGGAAGCTCCAGCCGGGCGGGGCGCTGCAGCTGCTGGAAAACTTGGAAGGCGCAAAGAAGGAAGTTCAGCTTCCGGTCTCACAACTTTTTGCTCTTTGCACTCTCAGCAAAAAAATGCGAGACCAGAAGCTGAGCTTCCTTCTTTGCAGCACACCTGACCATGTCTCGCGGCGCACTAGTGTTCCGCGGCACACTGGTTGGGAAACACTGCTCTAGAACATAAGAGCATAAGAAGAGCCATGCTGAATCAGGCCAAAGCCCATTCAGTCCAGCATTCTGTGTCACACAGTGGCCCACCAATTGTACATGAGGATCTTGAGCAGAGAGAGAAGGCAAAACCCTCCCTTTCCCTTGACCCCCAACAAATGGCAATAAAGGGAATCCTGCCTGCCTCAACCAACATAGAGGCAGCATTTGGACATCTGTTTTAATAACCACCGATACACTTGGCATCCATGAATCTGCCTAATCCTGCCTTGAAGCTATCAAGGCTGACAGCTGTCATGACCTTTTCTGGAAGTGAATTCCATAAACCAACGACCCTCTAGGTGAAGAAATATTTCCCTTTATTTGTCCTCACTTTCTTAGCTATGAGCTTTAGGGAGTGCCCCCTCCTCCTAGTATTGTGTGATAGAGAAAAGATTTTTTCTCTGTCCACCTTTTCTATACCATGCATGATTTTATACACTTCGATCAAGTCATCCCTTAAATGCCGTCTTTCAAGGCTGAAAAGACCAAGGCGGTGCAACCTGGTTTCATAAGGAAGGTTCTCCATTTTCTTGAACATACTTGTTGCCCTTTTTTTAAACCTTTCCAGTTCCATTATATCCTTCTTGAGGTGAGGTGACCAGAACTGTACACAGTACTCCAAGTGTGGTCTCACCATCGATTTGTACAGAGGCAATACAACACTTACTGATTCCCTTCCTAATCATGCCAAGCATAGAATTTGCTTTTTTTTTTTACTGCTGCTGCACACTGGGTTGACCTCTTCATTGAACTATCCATCAAAAACCCCAAGATCCCTTTCTTGGGTTGTCTCAGAAAGCTTGGTCCCCAGCAGTTGGTAGGTATAATTGGGGTTCTTTGCCCTAATATGCATAACTTTGCACTTGTTTAGGTTAAAGTGCATTTGCCACTTTGTTGCCCACTTACTCAATTTCAAGAGATCCTTCTGGAGCTCCTGACAATCACTTTCACTTTTTACTACCCAAAACAATTTAGTGTCATCAGCAAACTTTGCTACCTCACTATTTACTTCTATATCCAGATCATTAATGAATAAATTAAAAAGTAAAGGTCCCAAAACTCTAACCTGCTGGGATATTTGAAGAAGAAACTCACCCAACTTTATGGTGCAATATGATATGAAAGAATTCAGCAATAATTCTTAACACCAATGCCAATAAAGTAAATCCCACGAATGCCAAAATCTGCAAATTATTTATTTATTAATTTTTTATGTTGCCTTTCTCCTCTGTAAGGCATGTATGTGTAATTTACACATTATAGAACAAATAGAAAAATGATTAAAATTACAACAATTAATGGTTATTCAATAGAACTAGATAGATGGCAACAACTGTGGGATAGAAATTGTAAACTAACAATGTCAATAGCATATAAGGAAAATCTAGACAAAATAATTTTATAGGTCATTGTCATCCCTTCCTGTTAAGGGCCTCTACACATCTTTTATAAGGCACCTTACCATGATCTAATTGCTACCTTAAGAATGTTTGAGGGGGAGAGGGGCGTGGTCCCCGTCCCGGTGAAACGGAATCCTCAGCACTCCGGCGGGGGGATTTCCGAATCCCTGCCATTTGGGAGTGCCGATTCTGTTGAATCAGCCCAAAGCCTCCCTGAAAGGGTCCATTCTGGGGTCGGCATACCCCATGGACAGACTGTCTGGATCCTCCCACGGCGGCAGTGTGACTTCCTTGACTAAGTATCATGAAGAGACTTGTTACTATGTTGGAAGTCATCTGGAAAGAAGAAAGGAATTTCTAAAGAGTTGTGCTGGTGGTTGAATGGAGGAAAATTGTGAGTTGTGTTGAATGATTTGCCATTTTCTTTCTTTTTTTAAAGAGAACTGTTTTTTGAGTAAGAGGAAAAAGATACAAGGAAGCTGAGCAAGGCGGCTAATTAGCACCGGAACTGTTTAATGTCTATTGACTGGATTAGAAAGTAACAGCTAAGACCCAGGTGGCAGCTTTTGGATGCTTAGTTTGATTAAGACTTAATTTAAAAGAACTTAAATTGTTTAAATTTTGGAATCCTTCATTCCTTGTTTGGGCTAAACATTTGAAAATTGGAATTAAGGCTTTTTTTCTTTTCTGGATTAATGGTGCTGCCATCTATTGGAAGAAGGTTTTTTGGTGGGAGAACTATTTGCTTAATTAATTAACATCTGCTGTTTGACCTGGGGAAAAGAAAAAAGAGAACCTAACTGGAGGACAGACATTCTTTAAAAAACTGATAAAAGTAGAAACTTTGATTGTGGTAACTCTAAGTTGAACTTAAACTTTGAACAAACTCTCTGAAAAAAAATCCTTGAAGTTGCATTAAATCTTATGAAACTAGTGGAAATAAGACATTAGGCTTTTCTAGATAATTTTTCCTTTTTTAAACAGCTGGGAATATAAATGCTCTTTCTGTAGATATGGAGAAATCAGAGATCCAAGAGAATCTGGATCCTTAATGATATTTAAGGAATTATGAATTAGAGACTGTACAGGAATTAGTAGAGAAACAAAAGAAGCAAATGACACAAAGGAGAAAAGAGGAGCAGAGGATCCTGCAGAACAACCAGGAGGACGTGGAAAACAAGATACTGGCAAGATGGATAATGGACTGGTTAAAGGAGATGTTATTAAATCAGACGACTCGGTTACTTTATCAAATGACAGTATTAAAATCATTAAGAATTGTTTGGTCAATGATCGGGCTTTTGATTGCATGTTTTACTAAGAGCATATTGAAATTAGCACAAAAGAAAAATTGAAAGGATGTGATTGGGAAACAGGGGTTGACCAGACTCAAAAAGAATGTAACACTGAAAATGACTGGGTGAAAAAATATAAAAAGTTTATATTCGTAAAAATTGAAGGTACTAAGAGAAGAAATAGAAAGAATAAAAAGGAAAAGGAGACTAAAAGGGGATACAAAAAACAAAAAAGAAAGGGGTTGGGTTCAGAGTTCTGTTCAGATTAAAGAAATTGGAGTTTGAGAAGGTTTGATTAAGCTTGGAGTATTTCTTAACCGTTTTGTTTAACTTTAATTATTTTTTTATTAGATATATAAATTTAGGAATTGATTACTGGTATTAATAGGGTTATTAGTATTGATTATAATAAAATACTGATTTAGATTATTAAAGGCTGGTCAAAATTATAGAATATTTAGAATTTTTTTTCTTTTTAAAAAATGATTGAAATTGATTGATATTTAAAACTAACAATTAAGTAAGAAATGTAGATAAGCATTAATTGGCTAATGGGTTGAAATCATCAAAAAATTGAGAAATGTACTATTTAGAAGGGGAAGAAGTCTGAAATTTTTGTGTTAATATGCTCTGTTTTTTATTTCTTTTTGCTAACATTTGATTGGTTATACAAGGTTTTCTTAGTTTATAGAAAAATGTATAACGAAAGGAAGGAAGTACTATGGCATAATGGTTAATAAGTTAGAATTATGATTGTTGTTATATTTTTAAGGAACATTAAGGAGGGAATTTAATCAAAAGAAAATGTATGCACTGGATGACAAAATTAGAAAAAAAATATCTTCAACTTTTTTGATGATTGATGTTAGTTACTAAAAAAATATTGCATTTTATACATGGAAAATTAGGTGGTATACTATATTGTTTGAATGTATGTTGAGAGCGAAAAATTAAAAAAAATTACCTGAAAAAAAAGAGTGTTTGAGCAGTGTGTTGCTCCTATCAAAAATCTACCTCTCGCAGGGACAGAGTCCCTTCTGCAATATTTCTGCAATGCACCCCTTGGTGTCTGCCATACAGTTCTTAAATGGTGTCGTAGTAATTGTTTATAGATGGAATTACTGTCAGATACTTCTGGAAGAGAAATCAATAAGTGTCAATTATTTTGGAGATAGATACAGCAATAACTTAAATACTGCTCCAACATCTGATTCATTTTCCTGAGACCTACCATTTATGGAAGGATGATGAGCTAATGCGAAGGTGATCAGGACTTTCAAAAACCAAAACAGTGCCTGGAAATAAATTGGTTGCTGTGATAAAATAAAAGTCTTGAAATCATATCGCAGTAGTGAAAGAAATCCCAAAAGAGCTGAGCTGTCTTAATGGCAGTGGGCAAAAAAATCTTGAAATCATATCTCAATAATGAAAGAAATCCCAAGAAGAACTGAGTTGTTTCCCTGACAGTAGGCAAACCCTAGCAAGGAATGAAATCCGTCTTGGTGAAAAGATTTCATGGCACCAGAAATGGAGGTATAACATTGGATTGGAGGCAAGTCAATGATAAAGTCGAGGGACACTTTATGCAAAGAGTGTGTGAGGTGTTTCTAGAGGTTTCAAGCCCTGCTGGTTTATGATGCTGTGTTTGATGCTTCTGCATATATGGGAAGATGCAAAATTGCCCTTGATGATATATCACCAGATAATCCATCCAGGCTAGAAGGTATGGGTCTAGCGGTTCCTAATTTTAGCAAATAAACCCTTGGCTATTTGCCCCACAACCAAGACTTTGGTATGGTTTTCAAATGAATAAATAAAACTAATATTTTATTTCTCTTTTCATATCAAACTAAATAATATGTTTTGTAGCATGTGGATATAATACAATATATGAATCCACCCACTGTGGTGTGTAAATCCTGGTTTATGGATCAGTAAGGCCTGTGGGTTTTTTCCTGCAAAGTGTGGGTAAACCACTAAGAGTCACTGGAATGAGCTATGAAGCAGCCTTTTTCGGAACAGTGCCCCAAATGCTCCTCAAGTGAATCCCTGCCTCTCAATTACACAACAACACAACACAACAACAACAACAACACAAGAGCACACAACAGATTCAAACTTAATAATAACCGCTCCAAACTTGACTGTAAAAAATATGACTTTAGCAATTGAGTTGTCGAAGCGTGGAACTCATTACCGGACTCAGTAGTGTCAAACCCTAACCACCAACATTTTTCCCTTAGACTATCCACGATTGACCTCTCCAGGTTCCTAAGAAGTCAGTAAGGGGCGCACATAAGTGCACCAGTGTGCCTTTCGTCCCCCGTCCAATTGTCTCTCCTTTATCTCATATATCTTTTCTTCCTTTCATAAATCTTCTCTGATTTTATATCTTTTCTTCTATCCTTTTCTTTATATATATATTACTACATGTCTAATCTCTTCAATATGTATTCTGTATTGGACAAACAAACAAACAAACAAATTAGACAGTGTCTCCCATCTTAACTTTATCACCAAGGGAACAAGGGTTTGATTTGTCCTTTGAAGCATCTCTTCTGTCTCCTTAAGTTGCAAGAAGCTGCAAGGGTTTTTACTTGATTAACAAGGCCAGTCCTTCAGTGAGCAACTGCTTTCTCTCCCTATTGCCAACGATAGTGTTGCAAAGTGTTTGAAGTAACACTTAGGAAAAATGGTTTCAAAGCACATCCCTGATGAAGCAAATCCCATATTTGCCTCTTAATCAAACCCTGATCTGAGGATCTGAATGAGCACATCCTTGATTTTGCAGCATGGTGCCAGCCTGATTTCTACAGCATCCATTTCAGATTTGTTTCTCTAGTTAAGGATATCTTTGTCAGGGTTAAATCTGGCCAAGTCACGGTTGATCTTGGGAAGGAAATCCCAATTTTAACCAAAAGAGGTTGTCTTTATTTCTGGCCTTTCTCCAAGATGGGTGGAGCTAGCTTCCAAGTAAAGATGTATGGCCAATGAGGACCGAATCTAAACTTTTAACAGTTGTATTGTATTCTGTCCTCCCCCTCTTTAGATTCAGTCCATGACCTAATAGAATGTGTGCTTTCCTTCAACTCATTCATGGCAAGGAATTTTTAAAGTACTTTAATTCATTAGCTTAATTAGTCATCTTAATTTGGTGCTCTTCTGACAGCACAACTGATTTGCTGGCCTTAAAAAAAATTCCTCCCAATATTCCCTTAATATATTTTACTGATATCTTTGAGGTACATGCTCCAGCTACCCTTAAACATTGTATTTCATATTTTTCCACTCACCAGGAGCCGAACATTATAGAATCAGGAACTGAGTTAGAATTAGAAACAATTCCATTTCAGCACTCAAATAACCAGCTTTTCATTCTTCTTGGTAAAATCTATTTCTTGGTTGCAATCTAACATTTTCTCTTTCATTTTAACCCATTTGGATGATACTTATTTTGTAATAGGAACCCAAGTGGCAGAGAGGTTAAATTGTGGTATTGTAGGTAAACTCTCCCCACAGCCCGGAATTCAACCCTGACAGGGATCATGGTTGACTCAGCCTTCAACCCTTATTGAGGTTTGCAAAATAAGGACCCAGATGGTTGGGGGCAATATGCAAATAATACTTTTACGGTTTAAGCCCCCCAGAGAGCTCTGAAAACCACTAGGGATAGTATATAAGTCTAAGTGCTATTGCTATTTGTTAATACAGCTGAGTCTTGCCAGAGGTGGGCAGACCAAACCTTATGACCAAGAAGATTTTACACATTAGGTAAAGGGCATCTGCAATTGAAACAAGTGGCCTTAGTCCAGCTAGTAAAATGTTTCCATAATTCAAACTTTAGCCAGAGATTTCAAACACAAGCATGAGGTTGCTCTCTTAAGGCTTTGAGGAACAAACTGCAAACTCCAGATATTGCATTGTGTGCAGACAAAGAGTCAAATAAGAGGAGTAACCAAATGGCGAGCTGTACCTTCCTGGTTAACTCAAAGGTAAAGACAGATTTATTATATTTACATATGAAAATCCTCTTGGACTTTTCTATTGTGAAAAGAGAGAAACAATTTGTTTTAAAAGAAACAATACATCTTGAACCATTGAATAATGAATTGTTCCAGTGTTCCACATGGTCATGTCCTGTACTTCTTGATGCTTCAATACATCTTGAATCATTGAATAATGCATTGTTCCAGTGTTCCACGTGGTCATGTTCTGTACTTCTTGATGCTTCCAGCATAGGTTCTGTTAGGACAAACCTTTTCTCAAAATCCCTTGCTTACCCATCCTTCTTTGAATCCAGTATCTCTCTTTCTTCTAATGAACTGAATCTCTCTAATTGAATTAACTGAATTACTTTAAAAGCTAATTTTAAGTATCCTTTGTATTAAACTCATAATAAATTGACAGTGGATTATTTTATTGCCTTGCATACTATTCAAGTAAAATACAATTTCATATTTTAAGAACTTTACCCTTAGACTATCCACTGTTGACCTCTCCTGATTCCTAAGAGGTCAGTAAGGTGCATAAGTGCAGCAGCTTGCCTTCCATCCCCTGTCCTAATGTTTCCTTCTAACTATTATCATGTATATAATTCCAAGCCTGCCTCATAAACCAAAATGTGGAAGAAATGGTTCTGTGGAGCATCCTAGTTCATAACATTTTCCAATTATGTGACATAAATAAAATACTAGATATTTGAACTGAAAAAAAATCTGAGAACCCAAAGACAAAAATAAGCCTGGGCTTAAAATCGAACTTGAGTTTCACTCACAGATAAAGTGACAAAAGCAATCATCTAATGTATTCAAAGATGATTATAAGAATAAATGAGCAATAAATGAACTGGACTTGCCCAGTTGCAAAAATAATAATAATAATAATGGTTTAAAATCAAGTCATCTAGAGCAAATTGTGACACAGACAATCCGTTTAAAACCTGAACTTTTCCTTCTATGTATTGCAAGGCAGAAATTTAAAAATATAGAAAAATACTTAATCCTCCATATTATAATGGCAGCAAGACTTCGGATTCAGAAAAAAAATATCCTGCAATCTGCAACTCCTTCACTGCAAAAACATATGGACTACATATCTTGATCAAGGAAAATCTATAGATGCAATTTATATTGACTTCTGCAAAGCCTTCAACTCCGTGGTTCATGACAAACTACTTCTAAAATTCAAATCCTACAGCATCTGAGGATCCCTCCATACTGTGTTCCTATCAAACAGACAAGTTGTTAAAATAGGGAGCACCATATCTAACATTCCTGTTAAGAGTGGTGTCCCCCAAAGCAGTGTACTTGGACCTACACTCTTCATACTCTACATAAATGACCTTTGTGATCAAATTACAAGCAACTGTGTTCTCTTAGCCAATGATGTAAAACTTTTCAACACCACCGATAACACAACTACTCTCCAGGATGACCTTGACTTTGTTTCCAAATGGTCAAACATCTGCAACTTCAAATCTCAACCAACAAATGCTCAGTCCTACATATTGTCCAAAAGAATCAGAATACCAAATACAAGCTGAATAAACAAGAACTTACAGACAACCCTCACACTGTAAAAGACCTTGGAATACTCATATCAAATGACCTAAGTGCCAAAGCCCACTGCAACAACATCACCAAAAAGGCTTCAAGAGTTGTTAACCTAATCCTATGTAGCTTCTGCTCTGGCAATCTCACATTACTAATCAGAGCATACAAAACTTTTTCCAGACCTATCCTCAGCTCATCTGTCTGGAACCCACACCACATTTTGGACATAAACACTTTAGAAAATGTCCAGAGATACTTTACTAGAGGAGCCCTCTACTCCTACATTGCAACAGAATACCCCACACAACTAGATTTACAATCCTAGATTTAAAAAGCTTAGAACTACATTGCCTTAAACACCACCATAAACATTGCACCATAAATTAATGGAAGACAAACCCCCTAAAAACGAATCTGTATCTTCCTCAGAAATATTCAAAATAAACACAACATAATATACAGAACTAAAGAAAACAAACCCACAGTTCCACACACTAGATACAAATACTTAATATTAGGTCGCTTGATAGTGGTAGCCAACAATATGGTCGGCAAATTATGTCTTCTATATAACAAATAAACATATGTAAGTGAAATAAAATATTAATTGATGATAAGCAAATAACTATCTTTGCAAGTGAACATTTAGTGGTCTTGTTTTGTAATCTATCAGCTGTTTTCTAGGGGAATCAGATGACTCAGATCTCTACATTGAAAAGAGTAACCTGGTGTCTCCAGATAAACCATATGGTAGAACAAGGGAATGTTCCATTTGTACCTGCTTTTAATTTAACTTTTCTAATGTGTGTATATTATATTACGTTATGTACAGTTTAGATCTTGATCTAATTGTAGATTATTTATAGCTGTGTGAATGTCCATGACCTAAGTATCTATAAAATTTATGTTTTTCATAAAATGCAGCAGATACATGGATGGGTAGAGGCCTCATATGTCATTTCAAAAACTTTTTTGTAATGCATTTACACATTGAATAACACTCAACTCTCTTCTGGATATCTTTCATGCCTATCAGTTGCAAAGTAATGTCTCCCTTTATTATGGGATCTTTAAAAAATGTTGGCATGATTATGGTAGATTCATTTCATTCAACATTCTACCTATGATCAGTACAATCATCTGGCTTTTGTTCCTGGCTGCTCAGGGTTCTAAAGAGCAATGACTAATTGTATCCGGGTAGCTGTAGAAACAACAAGCCATTCCTTTCTCTCCAGCTGTTAATGGATTCAATGGATCCTTTACAACAATTGAGGTTTCTTAGGTGGATTTTCAAGTGATGATGTTCATCCATCATGTTTGAAGAGGACCTTGATATCTAATGGGTTGTGGGCTGTATGCAATGTGTCCACAGGTGGCTAGTAAGGGCTCTATGGGTCCGAAATGTTCTGCCACAGGTTGGGCATACATGTGTGGGCACCATTGTCACAGCATTTGCAGCTCTGGCTTTGTGGAATGCTCACTTCTCTTGTAAAATACTTGGATTTTCTTTCTTTTTTTAAAATAAACTTTATTAATTTTTCATAAAAATTGACAAACATACAAACACACATTTAACATAAAATTGGGTTTGCAATTTCCCCTCTTATTTTAGAAGTCTAATTTCCGTACAGAAAAAATAATACATTATTAATACCTTGGATCAACATATTAGTTTAAATGAAAAGAAGAAATTATATTAAAAAACCTTCATATATAAACAAGATAAATCATAACAATGCTTCTACAGTTCTCACATAAATTTTACTTTTACTTCTTATTATTTATCCATATATACACTTTATTCCAAATCACATAAAATTCTGATTCCTCTTGGTTGTTTAACCATCTTGTCATCATATCCATTTCAGCGCAATCTTATATTTTCTTAATTACCTCTTCCTCTTTGGAAATATTTTCCCCTTTCCAATTTTGCGCATATACTATCCTGGCTGCTGTCAAAATATGAATAACTAAATGGAAAATATCTTTCTTATATTTCTGTTTAGTTATACCCAATAAATAAAATTCCGGGGGGTTTCTATCTCTTGCATTACTATTTCTTTTATTATTCTTTCTATCATTTTCCAATATAACTTAATTTTGCTACAAATCCACCATTGATGATAATATGAACCTATTTCTTTCTTACATTTCCAACATAATGGGGATGTATTAGGGAACATTTTTGCAATTCTACTTGGTGGGAGATGCCACCTATAAAACTTCTTAATTTATTATTATTATTATTATTATTATTATTATTATTATTATTATTATTATTTATTCGATTTGTATGCCGCCCCTCTCTGAAGAATTTGATTTTCTTTTAACGAAACTGACTTTGTCATTTTCCAGTTTGAAATCCAGACATTTTCCCATGTGTCTATATCAATTTCTCTACCTATATATTTACACCAACTTATCACATTATCCTTTAAGGTCAGATCTATATTTTTATGTCCAATCATATATTTATATGCTTTCCCTATTAATTTAGTCTGATTTGTAATTAATAGAAACATAGAAACATAGAAGACTGACGGCAGAAAAAGACCTCCTGGTCCATCTAGTCTGCCCTTATACTATTTTCTGTATTTTATCTTAGGATGGATATGTGTTTATCCCAGGCATGTTTAAATTCAGTTACTGTGGATTTATCTACCACGTCTGCTGGAAGTTTGTTCCAAGGATCTACTACTCTTTCAGTAAAATAATATTTTCTCATGTTGCTTTTGATCTTTCCCCCAACTAACTTCAGATTGTGTCCCCTTGTTCTTGTGTTCACTTTCCTATTAAAAACACTTCCCTCCTGGACCTTATTTAACCCTTTAATATATTTAAATGTTTCGATCATGTCCCCCCTTTTCCTTCTGTCCTCCAGACTATACAGATTGAGTTCATTAAGTCTTTCTTGATACGTTTTATGCTTAAGACCTTCCACCATTCTTGTAGCCCGTCTTTGGACCTGTTCAATTTTGTCAATATCTTTTTGTAGGTGAGGTCTCCAGAACTGAACACAGTATTCCAAATGTGGTTTCACCAGCATTCTATATAGCGGGATCATAATCTCCCTCTTCCTGCTTGTTATACCGCTAGCTATGCAGCCAAGCATCCTACTTGCTTTCCCTACCGCCTGACTGCACTGTTCACCCATTTTGAGACTGTCAGAAATCACTACCCCTAAATCCTTTTCTTCTGAAGTATTTGCTAACACAGAACTGCCAATACAATACTCAGATTGAGGATTCCTTTTCCCCAAGTGCATTATTTTACATTTGGAAACATTAAACTGCAGTTTCCATTGCTTTGACCATTTATCTAGTATAGCTAAATCATTTACCATATTACAGACGCCTCCAGGAATATCAACCCTATTGCACACTTTAGAGTCATCGGCAAATAGGCAAACCTTCCCTGCCAAACCTTCCCCTATGTCACTCACAAACATATTAAAAAGAATAGGACCAGAACAGACCCTTGTGGCACACCGCTTGTAACCTGACTCTGCTCAGAATACTCGCCGTTAACAATAACTCTCTGATGTCTACGCTTCAGTCAGCTGCAAATCCATTGAACTATCCAGGGATTAAGTCCAATCTTCACTAATTTGTCTATCAGCTCTTTATGTGGAACCGTATCAAAGGCTTTGCTGAAGTCCAGGTAGGCAATATCCACGGCACCACCTTCATCCAACACCTTTGTGACATAGTCAAAGAAATCAATGAGATTAGTCTGACATGATTTGCCTTCAGTAAAGCCATGCTGATTTGGGTCCAATAAGTTATTGTTTTTTAGGTGCTGATTTATCCTCTTTTTGAATAGAGTCTCCATCATTTTAACTACCACTGATGTCAAGCTAACTGGCCTGTAGTTACCAGCTTCTTCTCTACTGCCCTTCTTGTGGATAGGCACAACACTGGCCATTCTCCAATCCTCAGGAACTTCTCCTGTTAGCAAGGATTGGTTAAACAAATCAGTCAGGGGGGTAGCAATGACAGATCTGAGTTCTTTAAGAACTCTGGGATGGATGCCATCTGGACCCATTGCCTTATTTATCTTTAATCGTTCAAGTTCTTCTAAGACATCGGCTTCTAAGATCACTGGAGCTGAATCCGTACAGCTGGAAGCAATGCTATATCCCTCTATAGTATTATTTTGTAAGGTGTCTTTTGAGAAAACTTAAAAGAAGTAGCTATTGAAATGGCCAGCGATCTCCTTATTCCCATTAATGCATGTATTATTCCCGGTACTAAGCTTCGTGATGCCGCAGTTTTTCTTCTTCTTATCACTAATATATCTGAAGAAGGTTGTATCCCCCTTCTTTACAGATTTGGCAATTTCTTCCTCTTTTGAGGCTTTAGCAGCATATATTATCTGTTTTGCCTCCTTCTGTCTCATTTTATACACCTCCCTATCAGCTATACTTCCAGACTCTTTATACCTCCTATAGGCAGCCTTTTTTTCATTGACTATAGCCCTTACATCATTGCTAAACCATAGCGGTTTCTTCTTCCTTTTACCTTTATTTATTTGTCTTACATATAGTCCAGTGGCTTTTAAGATGGCCTTTTTTAATACAGTCCACTGGGTTCTCGCTCCTGCCATTTTATCCCTTCCCTTTAATTCATTATCTAAATATTCCCCCATTGCATTAAAATTTGTTTTTCTGAAATCCAATACTTTGGTTGCATTATATGATTGCTCACAATGAGTTTTTACATCAAACCACAAACATAGATGGTCACTGCAACCTAAATTTTCTCCCACCTTGACCTCTGAAACCCAATTCCCATTCGTAAAAACTAAATCTAGAATATTCTCCCCTCTAGTTGGTGTCTTAACCAGCTGTGCCAGAGCTGCTCCTGTAAAGGCCTCTACTATATTCTTACTTTTGCATGTAAGGGCACTGGGGATATTCCAGTCAACATCAGGCATGTTGAAATCACCCATAACCACAATATCTCCCTTTAGTGCCATTTGGGTAATTTCATCCACCATCTTGTTGTCATATTCCTCAGATTGCCCTGGAGGCCTATAGATCACCCCAATTCTAATGACAGAACCTTCTTTATTTTGCATGCAAATCCAGAGAGTCTCCAGATCTTGGCATGTATTTTGAATTAGTGTTGTTTTTAGACTTTCTTTAACATAAATGGCTACTCCACCTCCCCTTCTCTCTATTCTATCCTTCCTATACAGTGTATATCCTGGTATGGATATTTCCCATTCATTAGAATCCTTAAACCATGTCTCAGTTATGGCAACCAGATCCAAATTATCTCTAGATATTATGGCCATTAACTCACAGAGCTTGTTGCTCAAGCTTCGAGCATTCGTGCACATTACCCGAACAACATTATTTTCATTATTAGTTTGCCCCTTATCATCCACAACTACATCTATTTTATTTGCAGCTCCCTTTTCATAAGCTTCCAAAAACTGATTTATCCTAATTGGTCGGGGACAGAAATCACCCACATCAGTTACATCTCTGTCCCCTTTACCTAGTTTAAATGCCTGTCCAAAAAAGTTCTGAATTCCTCACTGAGCACCTGGGTACCTCTGTATGATGGATGCAAACCATCCCTCTTAAACAGCTCCCTATTAGACCACCTACTGACATCATGACTTACATAGCCAAAACGTTATTACCTTTACTCACAGCCTTGACAATGTTTGTAATCTGCCTCCTGTCCCTGCTGGCAGTGGCCCCTGGGAGACACCTCATCTCCTTCACCACATCCTTACTCTGTCCCAAATCAACACCTCTAACAGTCGAATCACTCACAAGAAAATGTGTCCTCTTTTTATTTCTACTAACTGCACTTGATGGTTTGGTGACACTATGTACCTCACTTAGAACAACTTCCCCTTTGAACATCCCCTCATTATCTGCCTGAGGGACCTTGCTAATATCTCCAACATCCTTACTATTTAAATCCGCAAGAACATTATAGGAATTCGATACAGAGAGACCAAAATTGCTATGTTTTTGCTCAACTGCACGCAATCTTCCTGAACCGACAGTTGTCCACACAGCCCTCCTCCTCGGGGGGCACTGTGGAAGTGGAGGCTGCACACATGGCTGCATTACAGCACGTGGCTGGAACAATCTTTCCACTTCAGACTGCAAGCTACAAACTAAGGACTGCAATCTAGAGATCTCACCATCTAACCTAGATGTCCTTATGCAAAGAGGACCTAAGAAAAATTACCTAAGAAATTTTTACTCTTATTAAAAATGTATATCTTGCTATCTCTTTGAAATCTAGACTGAGTCTGGATTTTCAAGTACATTACCAATGAATATACTTAAAGAAGGAGAAGATCGCAAAAAATTAGGCCCTTGGACCACCAACTATTAGCCTAAATTTAGCTTCTTTTGAAGATCTATCTTAGGTGACATACTGTCCTATTTCGTTCTGTCCACATCTTTGTTTAGAGAAGCAGTCATGTCTGTTTATAGATCTATCATCACTCTGGCCCTCCCAAGGATTTTCATTGGTGCTTCATACCATTATAAAAGAGGAAACAGAAAGTAGGGCTCTACGGAATTTTGAGTTTTATCTCAGTGTCTTGAACATCTAATTAACTTGATGCAGTTTGCTGCATCTGACAGAAATTCAAGGATCATGAGAGTCTGGATTTTCTTCATGCTGGCAGGGATTGTCTTTGCCTTAGTGCAAGGTAAGAAAATTATGATCAGATACAGTCTGCCAGTGATGGGAGGAAAGGGAGTTCCTTGGACCAGGTGGGGAATGAACGGTGCTCATCATAAAACCTCCAGGATTGATTGATTGATTGATTGGTTGATTGGTTGATTGGTTGATTGGTTGATTGGTTGATTGGTTGATTGGTTGATTGGTTGATTGGTTGATTGGTTGATTGGTTGATTGGTTGATTGGTTGATTGGTTGATTGGTTGATTGGTTGATTGGTTGATTGGTTGATTGGTTGATTGGTTGATTGGTTGATTGGTTGATTGATTGATTGATTGATTGATTGATTGATTGATTGATTGATTGATTCATCCATCCATCCATCCATCCATCCATCTATCTATCTATTTATTTATTTAGACTTCTTTGCTGCCCAATCCCGAAGGACTCAAGGCGGCTTAGAGCAGTATAAAAATTATAATTAACAACAATAATAAAAAGAAGTCAAGAAAAAAAACCTAATTTCTAAAAATCATCATTAAAACTAAGACAATTTAATAGCATGCATACTGATCATTCAAACCAATTAGAATCCATCATCTCTGATCTCGATGGATGGAATTTCTGGAAAGTAGAGCATAGTTACCTATGAGAAAGACACATCTTCACTTCTGTTTTAGAATTAGCCTCAAGAGAAACATTGGCCAACTTAAGCTACTGCTCTTGTCCCACAAATTCACTGAGGATGATCGTGGATCTCCATCAAATCATTTCATATCTTCTGTGGTTTATTTCTATATCAAGTTTAACTTTTTAACGGGGGCAGTATTTTTAGCAGGGAAGTCTGAAAGTTCTATTGTAACTTTTCTGTTGTTGTGCCAAATTATCTGAATTCTCTGCACATTTTTCATATTCTTTGATGGTTTAGAGAGCCAGGATTTATTTAAATATAATTTTTCTGGGCTCGGGTTCTTAAGTAGAAAATGGTTCTTGAGCAGAGGCAAAAAAGTCTTGAACACCCGGTTCTTATCTAGAAAAGTTCTTAAGTAGAGGCGTTCTTAGGTAGAGGTACATTCTTAGGTAAAGGTGTCATTACAACTAACCCAAAATAATAAATTAAAAATTATTGTGAGATAAACTGACAATGTTACATTATACCTAATCTCCTAGATCTATGATGGCAAACCTCTGACATGTGTGCCAGAGGTGGCACGCAGTACCCTCTGTGTGGGTATGTGAGCCATCACCCCAGCTCAGCTCCAATACTTAAATGCATGCACCTCCCGCCAGTCAGTTTTTGGGTGTCTGCTGTGCATGCACAAGGGGGGGTGCACACAGGGGGTGAGATGTGCATTTATGGGGGACGGGGCATGAGCAGGGCTGTTATGCATGCATGCACAGGGGTAGGGTGCATGTCTTGGGGCCATGTGGGGGCCACATGCATGAGGGTCAATGCACCTGCAATGGGGTGAGGTGCATGCATGAGGCATATTGTATTTTGAGGGTTTGGGGGGCATGCGCACATGCATTCACATGCATGTGTGAATACTTTGGCACTTGGTCCTGAAAGGTTAACCATCACTGTACTAGATATAGGTGCAGTCGGTTGTGCCTTCAAATATATGAACGTGCAAACAGAAGAAAAGAACTTATTGCAAAATAGCCTCCACTGAAAACTTGGGGTAATGGGGAATTTTGTGATGAAAGACAAAATAATGAATTTTCCTTTCTTCATCTGAAAGCAATGTTCTCCTTCATTTGAGGAAATCCTGGAGGAGGAATAATTGCCTTCTTCAAGTATAAAAAAATACAGTGAAGAACAGCAAATTGCATTGGGCTTCTGTAGTACAATGCAATAACAATTTGTTCAACATTAAGTAATGTTCCCCCCCACCCTTTCCTTCCTTTAAAGGACAAAATAAATCACCAAATAAGATAAGAAAACCTACAATATGTGAGTATCTTCCACATGAAATATTATATTTTCCTTCTATAAAATGCTAATGCTAAAATGCATTTGTGGTCAGGGCTCTGTTTCTTGAAAAGCCACTGGCTCTCTCTCAATGTTTAGCAATAGGAATAGCACTTACTTAGACTCATATACTGCTCCACAGTGCTCTATAGTCCATAGTTCCCTCTAAGCTGAGCAGTGAGCAATCGCTCACTTAAAAATCATCATCAACTCAGAGTTTTCCAAACCTGCCCAGAAGCCGAGAGGGAAAGAGTGAGAGGGAAGGAGAGAGAGAGGAAGAGCGGAAGAGAGAGAAACAGATAGAAAAAAGAGAGGAAGGAAAAGAGAAAGAAAAAGAATGGGAGTAAGGAAGAGAGAAAGAAAATCAAAATCTAGTTTGAAACTAGCTCAACTATTTAAGTGGCATTTTGATATTGATAGAGTTGCCCTATTATGAGCTCACTGTTATAGACACACAGTACAGTATTTTATTTTGAAATTCTCTGAGGCAAAACAGGGTGGGTTTTTTATTTGTTTGTTTGTTTGTTTGTTTGTTTGTTTGTTTGTTTGTTTGTTTATTTATTTATTTATTTATTTATTTATTTATTTATTATTTCTGTGCCGCCCAGTCCCGAAGGGACTGCCGCTCAGACACTATACTTTTCCGCCCACCCCCCAAAAAAATTAGAGGGAACACTGCTATAGTCCTCTCTAAGTGGTTTACAGTGTCAGCAGCCCCCAACAACGTGGGTCCTCCTTTTACCACCCTAAGAAGGATGGAAGGTTGAGTCCATTGATGAAAGCCGTGAAGCTGGTGAAGTACTGGCAGTCAGCACATTTAAAATAGTGCATCAGAAGGTGCTCAACTTCAACGGCTGGTATTTGTAGTCTAAAAATCAGAATATCTCTCTTCAATGGAAGAATAATGTCAAAGATTTGCTTAGTTAGGGAACATAACTGTAGAAACTCTAAATAAGAATGTTATTCCCTGACTTTTCTCTTTTTCTTTGATGAACTAGTTGAATCTGCCATTTCCAAAATCCTTGGTAAGTACCACTTGCTGCAAAGTGATGTTTCTCAACGTGTTATCTGCCCTTCCTGACAGGAGGAAAATAGAAAGAGGGAACCACAACACTCTAACGTGGATACAATTGTTGGAAGAATGTCTTCAACAGCCTGGGCTCTCCAACAGCTCATATAATCCACAGTTGTACAAGCACCTCCTCTGAATGTTCCTAATATAAGAATCCCTCCCCCAGCTCTCCAATATTAAAAAATATGGTGATTTATGAGTGTTTGAAGCATTAAAAAACCTGCACTCTCAAATGAAAGCATAGTTTTTAATGATAGTTAAGTTAGTTCTTAATGATGGTTTTTTTTAAAATGTTTTGTTTCTTTTTAAATATTGGATTTGTATATTGTTGTGATTGTTGTGAGCTGCTCCGAGTCTCTGGAGAGGGGCGGCATAAAATCTAATAAATTATTATTAAATTATCATTATAGTTCAGGTCTCATCAATCCTGGATTAATGTTAGCAATGCCTCCCTTCCACCCCAATTCCATGGATAGTGTCACTAATATGTTGGCTGAGCTTGGATCACTCATGACATCTTCTGCTGCTATCTGGCCAGTGACATCGGCCATATTCTTACTGCTATACAGCAGGCAACAGCAGAGGATTCCATAGTGGTATAAACCTGATCGCTTAGTGGCATTTCATTGATATCTGCATTCGGATCCACATTCCATTCAACTGCTGTCCCTTTATGACGTATTGCATTGCCAGACTCTGGACAGCTGCTTGAAAAATCCTCCTGGTATTCAAGGCCACATAAATCCCATTGTCCCTAACATCCTTCAGGCCTTCACTGCTGATTTTAGTATCTAAATTAATTATTATAATGAGATATAAACTGACAGACAATATCATGTTCCAGCTAGTGTCCTGGTTGTAGGTGTAAGGGGTTGCACTATTATATCCACAGATTGAAAAGTAGCAACCTTTAAATAGTTGGGATAATAGGGAATTTTTTGATGGCAGCAAAAATACTGAATTTTGCTTCCTACAATTCTTACTAACCTAATTAAAGAAAATTATTCAAGAGGCCTCACTTGTTTGCTTCAGATATTAAAAAGTACAGTGAAGAAAAGCAAGTACATTGGGCAATATTTTGTAATAGAATATTTTTTTCAAACTATAAATAATAAAAAAATGTTTTCTTTTGTTGTTCCTTTTTTCATTCAAGGACCAAAGAAAGCATCGGCTGGAAAAGATACCCCATCAAATAAGATAATAGAAGAGAAAAGTGAGTAACTTCCTCATGAGGTATTGTAGCTTCCTCCTACAATTTTTTTCTTTGGGGGAGGGCGTATCTACAGAAATAGGGCACTCATTCAAAACCCCACCTCTCTTCCAGTCCCAGAACACAATCTTTCCATTAGGAGGTCAGGATTCTATTTTCAGGTGCCACATTTTGAAAAGACTTTGCTCCCTGACTGTCTCCATGTTGATCTCAGACAAAGCCAAATGGAAAACATCACATAGATAGACAGATAGATAGATAGATAGATAGATAGATAGATAGATAGATAGATAGATAGATACATCAGATAGATGATAGATAGACAGACAGACAGACAGACAGACAGACAGACCAGAGAGAGAGAAAGAGATGATAAATGATATTAATATTAAATTAATAAGTTAATAATGTTGATAGATTATAATAATATTAAATTAATAGGATTAGTAATAATATTACTGAAGTTATTAATTTAAATGTATAACAAATATGAATGATAGCCATATTCTTTCATTTCCCCCCTTTTCCAGGTGCATTTGAACTTCCCAAAATAATTGGTAAGTTGCAAAGTGATTTTTTAAAAAAAACAAAAGTTATTAATCTATTCTCAACTGTACATGGCATAAAATGAACCACTTACTTCACTGGGAGAAAAAAGGGAAAACATAGCACAAGAAATAAAATATATTTTCAAAAAGAAAAGACCTATCATTTCAAGCATATCTATATGCCAAATTCACTTAAGTAATAAATATTTGTCAGTATTTTAATCCACATTTCCTCAGAATATGAAAGGAATAATAATGTTTTCAAAATATTTATTAGTGGTTATGTTTTAAGGATTATTTTTAAAATGCTTCTTTAATTGGATTTGCTGATCTTTGCCTTAGCAGGTAGAGGTCCATTAGAAGAATTCTTGGGGATTTATAACTGTTGGTCATGTCACTTTAAAGAGATAGATAGATAGATAGATAGATAGATAGATAGATAGATAGATAGATAGATAGATAGATATAGATAGATATAGATAGATATAGATAAATAGAGATAGATAGATAGATAGATAGATAGATAGATAGATGATAGGTAGGTAGGTAGGTACGTAGGTAGGTAGATAGATAGATAGATAGATAGATAGATAGATAGATAGATAGATAGATAGATGATAGATAGGGACGGACGGACGGACGGACGGACAGACAGACAGACAGACAGACAAACCAGAAGTTATCAATTTAAATGTATAACAAATACAAATGATAGCCATATTCTTTCATTTCCCTCCTTTTCCAGGTGCACCTGCAGTTCCCAAAATAATTGGTAAGTTGCAAAGAGATTTTTTTAAAAACAAAAGTTATTAATCTATTCTCAACTGTACATGGCATAAAATGAACCACTTACTTCACTGGGAGAAAAAAGGGAAAACATAGCACAAGAAATAAAATATATTTTCAAAAAGAAAAGACCTATCATTACAAGCATATTTATATGCCAAATTCACTTAAGTAATAAATATTTGTCAATATTTTAATCCACATTTCCTCAGAATATGAAAGGAATAATAATGTTTTCAAAATATTTATTACTGATTATGTTTTAAAGATTATTTTTAAAATGGTTCTTTAATTGGATTTGCTGATCATTAACTGGGCAGGTAGATGTCCATTAGAAGAATTATTGGGGATTTATTACTGTGGTTCATATCACTAAAAAGATAGATAGATAGATAGATAGATAGATAGATAGATAGATAGATAGATAGATAGATAGATAGACAGACAGACAGACAGACAGACAGACAGACAGACAGACAGACAGACAGACAGACAGACAGACAAACCAGAGTGAGAGAAAGAGATGATAGATGATTGATGATATTAATATTAAATTAATAAGTTGATAATAAGTTGATAGATTATAATAATATTAAATTAATAGGTTTAGTAATAATATTACTGAAGTTATCAATTTAAATGTATAACAAATACAAATGATAGCCATATTCTTTCATTTCCCTCCTTTTCCAGATGCACCTGAAGTTCCCAAAATAATTGGTAAGTTGCAAAGAGATTTTTTTAAAAACAAAAGTTATTAATCTATTCTCAACTGTACATGGCATAAAATGAATCACTTACTTCACTGGGAGAAAAAAGGGAAAACATAGCACAAGAAATAAAATATTTTTTCAAAAAGAAAAGACCTATCATTGCAAGCATATTTATATGCCAAATTCACTTAAGTAATAAATATTTGTCAGTATTTTAATCCACATTTCCCCAGAATATGAAAGGAATAATAATGTTTTCAAAATATTTATTACTGATTATGTTTTAAGGATTATTTTTAAAATGCTTCTTTAATTGGATTTGCTGATCATTACCTGAGCAGGTAGATGTCCATTAGAATATTTCTTGGGGATTTATTACTGTGGTTCATATCACTTCAAAGATAGATAGATAGATAGATAGATAGATAGATAGATAGATAGATAGATAGATAGATAGAAGATAGAAAAATAGAAAAATAGATAGATAGATAGATAGATAGATAGATAGATAGAGACAGACAGACAGAAAGACAGATAGACAGACAGACAGACAGACAAACCAGAGAGAGAGAGAGAGATGATAGATGATATTAATATTAAATTAATAAGTTAATAATAAGTTGACAGATTATAATAATATTAAATTAAGAGGTTTAGTAATAATATTACTGAAGTTATCAATTTAAATGTATAACAAATACAAATGATAGCCATATTCTTTCATTTCCCTCCTTTTCCAGGTGTACCTGCAGTTCCCAAAATAATTGGTAAGTTGCAAAGAGATTTTTTTAAAAACAAAAGTTATTAATCTATTCTCAACTGTACATGGCATAAAATGAATCACTTACTTCACTGGGAGAAAAAAGGGAAAACATAGCAGAAGAAATAAAATATTTTTTCAAAAAGAAAAGACCTATCATTACAAGCATATTTATATGCCAAATTCACTTAAGTAATAAATATTTGTCAGTATTTTAATCCACATTTCCCCAGAATATGAAAGGAATAATAATGTTTTCAAAATATTTATTACTGATTATGTTTTAAGGATTATTTTTAAAATGCTTCTTTAATTGGAATTGCTGATCATTACCTGAGCAGGTAGATGTCCATTAGAATATTTCTTGGGGATTTATTACTGTGGTTCATATCACTTCAAAGATAGATAGATAGATAGATAGATAGATAGATAGATAGATAGATAGATAGATAGAAGATAGAAAAATAGAAAAATAGATAGATAGATAGATAGATAGATAGAGACAGACAGAAAGACAGATAGACAGACAGACAGACAGACAAACCAGAGAGAGAGAGAGAGATGATAGATGATATTAATATTAAATTAATAAGTTAATAATAAGTTGACAGATTATAATAATATTAAATTAAGAGGTTTAGTAATAATATTACTGAAGTTATCAATTTAAATGTATAACAAATACAAATGATAGCCATATTCTTTCATTTCCCTCCTTTTCCAGGTGCACCTGCAGTTCCCAAAATAATTGGTAAGTTGCAAAGAGATTTTTTAAAAAACAAAAGTTATTAATCTATTCTCAACTGTACATGGCATAAAATGAACCACTTACTTCACTGGGAGAAAAAAGGGAAAACATAGCACAAGAAATAAAATATATTTTCAAAAAGAAAAGACCTATCATTACAAGCATATTTATATGCCAAATTCACTTAAGTAATAAATATTTGTCAATATTTTAATCCACATTTCCTCAGAATATGAAAGGAATAATAATGTTTTCAAAATATTTATTACTGATTATGTTTTAAAGATTATTTTTAAAATGGTTCTTTAATTGGATTTGCTGATCATTAACTGGGCAGGTAGATGTCCATTAGAAGAATTATTGGGGATTTATTACTGTGGTTCATATCACTTCAAAGATAGATAGATAGATAGATAGATAGATAGATAGATAGATAGATAGATAGATAGAAGATAGAAAAATAGAAAAATAGATAGATAGATAGATAGATAGATAGATAGATAGATAGAGACAGACAGACAGACAGAAAGACAGATAGACAGACAGACAGACAGACAAACCAGAGAGAGAGAGAGAGAGAGATGATAGATGATATTAATATTAAATTAATAAGTTAATAATAAGTTGACAGATTATAATAATATTAAATTAAGAGGTTTAGTAATAATATTACTGAAGTTATCAATTTAAATGTATAACAAATACAAATGATAGCCATATTCTTTCATTTCCCTCCTTTTCCAGATGCACCTGAAGTTCCCAAAATAATTGGTAAGTTGCAAAGAGATTTTTTTAAAAACAAAAGTTATTAATCTATTCTCAACTGTACATGGCATAAAATGAATCACTTACTTCACTGGGAGAAAAAAGGGAAAACATAGCACAAGAAATAAAATATTTTTTCAAAAAGAAAAGACCTATCATTGCAAGCATATTTATATGCCAAATTCACTTAAGTAATAAATATTTGTCAGTATTTTAATCCACATTTCCCCAGAATATGAAAGGAATAATAATGTTTTCAAAATATTTATTACTGATTATGTTTTAAGGATTATTTTTAAAATGCTTCTTTAATTGGATTTGCTGATCATTACCTGAGCAGGTAGATGTCCATTAGAATATTTCTTGGGGATTTATTACTGTGGTTCATATCACTTCAAAGATAGATAGATAGATAGATAGATAGATAGATAGATAGATAGATAGATAGATAGAAGATAGAAAAATAGAAAAATAGATAGATAGATAGATAGATAGAGACAGACAGACAGAAAGACAGATAGACAGACAGACAGACAGACAGACAGACAAACCAGAGAGAGAGAGAGAGATGATAGATGATATTAATATTAAATTAATAAGTTAATAATAAGTTGACAGATTATAATAATATTAAATTAAGAGGTTTAGTAATAATATTACTGAAGTTATCAATTTAAATGTATAACAAATACAAATGATAGCCATATTCTTTCATTTCCCTCCTTTTCCAGGTGTACCTGCAGTTCCCAAAATAATTGGTAAGTTGCAAAGAGATTTTTTTAAAAACAAAAGTTATTAATCTATTCTCAACTGTACATAGCATAAAATGAACCACTTACTTCACTGGGAGAAAAAAGGGAAAACATAGCACAAGAAATAAAATATATTTTCAAAAAGAAAAGACCTATCATTACAAGCATATTTATATGCCAAATTCACTTAAGTAATAAATATTTGTCAATATTTTAATCCACATTTCCTCAGAATATGAAAGGAATAATAATGTTTTCAAAATATTTATTACTGATTATGTTTTAAAGATTATTTTTAAAATGGTTCTTTAATTGGATTTGCTGATCATTAACTGGGCAGGTAGATGTCCATTAGAAGAATTATTGGGGATTTATTACTGTGGTTCATATCACTTCAAAGATAGATAGATAGATAGATAGATAGATAGATAGATAGATAGATAGATAGATAGATAGATAGATAGAAAATAGAAAAATAGAAAAATAGATAGATAGATAGATAGATAGATAGATAGATAGATAGATAGATGATAGATAGATAGAGACAGACAGACAGAAAGACAGATAGACAGACAGACAGACAGACAAACCAGAGAGAGAGAGAGAGATGATAGATGATATTAATATTAAATTAATAAGTTAATAATAAGTTGACAGATTATAATAATATTAAATTAAGAGGTTTAGTAATAATATTACTGAAGTTATCAATTTAAATGTATAACAAATACAAATGATAGCCATATTCTTTCATTTCCCTCCTTTTCCAGATGCACCTGAAGTTCCCAAAATAATTGGTAAGTTGCAAAGAGATTTTTTTAAAAACAAAAGTTATTAATCTATTCTCAACTGTACATGGCATAAAATGAATCACTTACTTCACTGGGAGAAAAAAGGGAAAACATAGCACAAGAAATAAAATATTTTTTCAAAAAGAAAAGACCTATCATTGCAAGCATATTTATATGCCAAATTCACTTAAGTAATAAATATTTGTCAGTATTTTAATCCACATTTCCCCAGAATATGAAAGGAATAATAATGTTTTCAAAATATTTATTACTGATTATGTTTTAAGGATTATTTTTAAAATGCTTCTTTAATTGGATTTGCTGATCATTACCTGAGCAGGTAGATGTCCATTAGAATATTTCTTGGGGATTTATTACTGTGGTTCATATCACTTCAAAGATAGATAGATAGATAGATAGATAGATAGATAGATAGATAGATAGATAGATAGATAGATAGAAGATAGAAAAATAGAAAAATAGATATAGATAGATAGATAGATAGATAGATAGATAGATAGATAGATAGATAGATAGATAGATAGATAGATAGATAGATAGATGATAGATAGATAGAGACAGACAGACAGAAAGACAGATAGACAGACAGACAGACAGACAAACCAGAGAGAGAGAGAGAGATGATAGATGATATTAATATTAAATTAATAAGTTAATAATAAGTTGACAGATTATAATAATATTAAATTAAGAGGTTTAGTAATAATATTACTGAAGTTATCAATTTAAATGTATAACAAATACAAATGATAGCCATATTCTTTCATTTCCCTCCTTTTCCAGATGCACCTGAAGTTCCCAAAATAATTGGTAAGTTGCAAAGAGATTTTTTTAAAAACAAAAGTTATTAATCTATTCTCAACTGTACATGGCATAAAATGAATCACTTACTTCACTGGGAGAAAAAAGGGAAAACATAGCACAAGAAATAAAATATTTTTTCAAAAAGAAAAGACCTATCATTGCAAGCATATTTATATGCCAAATTCACTTAAGTAATAAATATTTGTCAGTATTTTAATCCACATTTCCCCAGAATATGAAAGGAATAATAATGTTTTCAAAATATTTATTACTGATTATGTTTTAAGGATTATTTTTAAAATGCTTCTTTAATTGGATTTGCTGATCATTACCTGAGCAGGTAGATGTCCATTAGAATATTTCTTGGGGATTTATTACTGTGGTTCATATCACTTCAAAGATAGATAGATAGATAGATAGATAGATAGATAGATAGATAGATAGATAGATAGATAGATAGATAGATAGATAGAAGATAGAAAAATAGAAAAATAGATATAGATAGATAGATAGATAGATAGATAGATAGATAGATAGATAGATAGATAGATAGATAGATAGATAGAGACAGACAGACAGACAGAAAGACAGATAGACAGACAGACAGACAGACAAACCAGAGAGAGAGAGAGAGATGATAGATGATATTAATATTAAATTAATAAGTTAATAATAAGTTGACAGATTATAATAATATTAAATTAAGAGGTTTAGTAATAATATTACTGAAGTTATCAATTTAAATGTATAACAAATACAAATGATAGCCATATTCTTTCATTTCCCTCCTTTTCCAGGTGCACCTGCAGTTCCCAAAATAATTGGTAAGTTGCAAAGAGATTTTTTAAAAAACAAAAGTTATTAATCTATTCTCAACTGTACATGGCATAAAATGAACCACTTACTTCACTGGGAGAAAAAAGGGAAAACATAGCACAAGAAATAAAATATATTTTCAAAAAGAAAAGACCTATCATTACAAGCATATTTATATGCCAAATTCACTTAAGTAATAAATATTTGTCAATATTTTAATCCACATTTCCTCAGAATATGAAAGGAATAATAAGGTTTTCAAAATATTTATTACTGATTATGTTTTAAAGATTATTTTTAAAATGGTTCTTTAATTGGATTTGCTGATCATTAACTGGGCAGGTAGATGTCCATTAGAAGAATTATTGGGGATTTATTACTGTGGTTCATATCACTTCAAAGATAGATAGATAGATAGATAGATAGATAGATAGATAGATAGATAGATAGATAGATAGATAGATAGATAGATAGATATAGATAGATAGATAGATAGATAGATAGATAGATAGATAGAAGATAGAAAAATAGAAAAATAGATAGATAGATAGATAGATAGATAGATAGATAGATAGATAGATAGATAGAGACAGACAGACAGACAGAAAGACAGATAGATAGACAGACAGACAGACAGACAAACCAGAGAGAGAGAGAGAGATGATAGATGATATTAATATTAAATTAATAAGTTAATAATAAGTTGACAGATTATAATAATATTAAATTAAGAGGTTTAGTAATAATATTACTGAAGTTATCAATTTAAATGTATAACAAATACAAATGATAGCCATATTCTTTCATTTCCCTCCTTTTCCAGATGCACCTGAAGTTCCCAAAATAATTGGTAAGTTGCAAAGAGATTTTTTTTAAAACAAAAGTTATTAATCTATTCTCAACTGTACATGGCATAAAATGAATCACTTACTTCACTGGGAGAAAAAAGGGAAAACATAGCACAAGAAATAAAATATTTTTTCAAAAAGAAAAGACCTATCATTGCAAGCATATTTATATGCCAAATTCACTTAAGTAATAAATATTTGTCAGTATTTTAATCCACATTTCCCCAGAATATGAAAGGAATAATAATGTTTTCAAAATATTTATTACTGATTATGTTTTAAGGATTATTTTTAAAATGCTTCTTTAATTGGATTTGCTGATCATTACCTGAGCAGGTAGATGTCCATTAGAATATTTCTTGGGGATTTATTACTGTGGTTCATATCACTTCAAAGATAGATAGATAGATAGATGATAGATAGATAGATAGATAGATAGATAGATAGATAGATAGATAGATAGATAGATAGATGATAGATAGATAGATAGATAGAAGATAGAAAAATAGAAAAATAGATAGATAGATAGATAGATAGATAGATAGATAGATAGATAGATAGATAGATAGAGACAGACAGACAGACAGACAGACAGAAAGACAGATAGACATACAGACAGACAGACAAACCAGAGAGAGAGAGAGAGATGATAGATGATATTAATATTAAATTAATAAGTTAATAATAAGTTGACAGATTATAATAATATTAAATTAAGAGGTTTAGTAATAATATTACTGAAGTTATCAATTTAAATGTATAACAAATACAAATGATAGCCATATTCTTTCATTTCCCTCCTTTTCCAGGTGTACCTGCAGTTCCCAAAATAATTGGTAAGTTGCAAAGAGATTTTTTTAAAAACAAAAGTTATTAATCTATTCTCAACTGTACATAGCATAAAATGAACCACTTACTTCACTGGGAGAAAAAAGGGAAAACATAGCACAAGAAATAAAATATATTTTCAAAAAGAAAAGACCTATCATTACAAGCATATTTATATGCCAAATTCACTTAAGTAATAAATATTTGTCAATATTTTAATCCACATTTCCTCAGAATATGAAAGGAATAATAATGTTTTCAAAATATTTATTACTGATTATGTTTTAAAGATTATTTTTAAAATGGTTCTTTAATTGGATTTGCTGATCATTAACTGGGCAGGTAGATGTCTATTAGAAGAATTATTGGGGATTTATTACTGTGGTTCATATCACTTCAAAGATAGATAGATAGATAGATAGATAGATAGATAGATAGATAGATAGATAGATAGATAGATAGAAAATAGAAAAATAGATAGATAGATAGATAGATAGATAGATGATAGATAGATAGAGACAGACAGACAGAAAGACAGATAGACAGACAGACAGACAGACAAACCAGAGAGAGAGAGAGAGATGATAGATGATATTAATATTAAATTAATAAGTTAATAATAAGTTGACAGATTATAATAATATTAAATTAAGAGGTTTAGTAATAATATTACTGAAGTTATCAATTTAAATGTATAACAAATACAAATGATAGCCATATTCTTTCATTTCCCTCCTTTTCCAGATGCACCTGAAGTTCCCAAAATAATTGGTAAGTTGCAAAGAGATTTTTTTAAAAACAAAAGTTATTAATCTATTCTCAACTGTACATGGCATAAAATGAATCACTTACTTCACTGGGAGAAAAAAGGGAAAACATAGCACAAGAAATAAAATATTTTTTCAAAAAGAAAAGACCTATCATTGCAAGCATATTTATATGCCAAATTCACTTAAGTAATAAATATTTGTCAGTATTTTAATCCACATTTCCCCAGAATATGAAAGGAATAATAATGTTTTCAAAATATTTATTACTGATTATGTTTTAAGGATTATTTTTAAAATGCTTCTTTAATTGGATTTGCTGATCATTACCTGAGCAGGTAGATGTCCATTAGAATATTTCTTGGGGATTTATTACTGTGGTTCATATCACTTCAAAGATAGATAGATAGATAGATAGATAGATAGATAGATAGATAGATAGATAGATAGATAGATAGAAGATAGAAAAATAGAAATATAGATATAGATAGATAGATAGATAGATAGATAGATAGATAGATAGATAGATAGATAGAGACAGACAGACAGACAGAAAGACAGATAGACAGACAGACAGACAGACAGACAGACAAACCAGAGAGAGAGAGATGATAGATGATATTAATATTAAATTAATAAGTTAATAATAAGTTGACAGATTATAATAATATTAAATTAAGAGGTTTAGTAATAATATTACTGAAGTTATCAATTTAAATGTATAACAAATACAAATGATAGCCATATTCTTTCATTTCCCTCCTTTTCCAGGTGCACCTGCAGTTCCCAAAATAATTGGTAAGTTGCAAAGAGATTTTTTAAAAAACAAAAGTTATTAATCTATTCTCAACTGTACATGGCATAAAATGAACCACTTACTTCACTGGGAGAAAAAAGGGAAAACATAGCACAAGAAATAAAATATATTTTCAAAAAGAAAAGACCTATCATTACAAGCATATTTATATGCCAAATTCACTTAAGTAATAAATATTTGTCAATATTTTAATCCACATTTCCTCAGAATATGAAAGGAATAATAAGGTTTTCAAAATATTTATTACTGATTATGTTTTAAAGATTATTTTTAAAATTGTTCTTTAATTGGATTTGCTGATCATTAACTGGGCAGGTAGATGTCCATTAGAAGAATTATTGGGGATTTATTACTGTGGTTCATATCACTTCAAAGATAGATAGATAGATAGATAGATAGATAGATAGATAGATAGATAGATAGATAGATAGATAGATAGATAGATAGATAGAAGATAGAAAAATAGAAAAATAGATAGATAGATAGATAGATAGATAGATAGATAGATAGATAGATAGATAGATAGAGACAGACAGACAGAAAGACAGATAGATAGACAGACAGACAGACAGACAAACCAGAGAGAGAGAGAGAGATGATAGATGATATTAATATTAAATTAATAAGTTAATAATAAGTTGACAGATTATAATAATATTAAATTAAGAGGTTTAGTAATAATATTACTGAAGTTATCAATTTAAATGTATAACAAAATACAAATGATAGCCATATTCTTTCATTTCCCTCCTTTTCCAGATGCACCTGAAGTTCCTAAAATAATTGGTAAGTTGCAAAGAGATTTTTTAAAAAACAAAAGTTATTAATCTATTCTCAACTGTACATGGCATAAAATGAATCACTTACTTCACTGGGAGAAAAAAGGGAAAACATAGCACAAGAAATAAAATATTTTTTCAAAAAGAAAAGACCTATCATTGCAAGCATATTTATATGCCAAATTCACTTAAGTAATAAATATTTGTCAGTATTTTAATCCACATTTCCCCAGAATATGAAAGGAATAATAATGTTTTCAAAATATTTATTACTGATTATGTTTTAAGGATTATTTTTAAAATGCTTCTTTAATTGGATTTGCTGATCATTACCTGAGCAGGTAGATGTCCATTAGAATATTTCTTGGGGATTTATTACTGTGGTTCATATCACTTCAAAGATAGATAGATAGATAGATAGATAGATAGATAGATAGATAGATAGATAGATAGATAGATAGAAGATAGAAAAATAGATAGATAGATAGATAGATAGATAGATAGATAGATAGATAGATAGATAGATAGAGACAGACAGACAGACAGACAGAAAGACAGATAGACAGACAGACAGACAGACAGACAAACCAGAGAGAGAGAGAGAGATGATAGATGATATTAATATTAAATTAATAAGTTAATAATAAGTTGACAGATTATAATAATATTAAATTAAGAGGTTTAGTAATAATATTACTGAAGTTATCAATTTAAATGTATAACAAATACAAATGATAGCCATATTCTTTCATTTCCCTCCTTTTCCAGGTGCACCTGCAGTTCCCAAAATAATTGGTAAGTTGCAAAGAGATTTTTTTAAAAACAAAAGTTATTAATCTATTCTCAACTGTACATGGCATAAAATGAACCACTTACTTCACTGGGAGAAAAAAGGGAAAACATAGCACAAGAAATAAAATATATTTTCAAAAAGAAAAGACCTATCATTACAAGCATATTTATATGCCAAATTCACTTAAGTAATAAATATTTGTCAATATTTTAATCCACATTTCCTCAGAATATGAAAGGAATAATAATGTTTTCAAAATATTTATTACTGATTATGTTTTAAAGATTATTTTTAAAATGGTTCTTTAATTGGATTTGCTGATCATTAACTGGGCAGGTAGATGTCCATTAGAAGAATTATTGGGGATTTATTACTGTGGTTCATATCACTTCAAAGATAGATAGATAGATAGATAGATAGATAGATAGATAGATAGATAGATAGATAGATAGATAGATAGATAGAAGATAGAAAAATAGAAAAATAGATAGATAGATAGATAGATAGATGATAGATAGATAGAGACAGACAGTCAGAAAGACAGATAGACAGACAGACAGACAGACAGACAGACAAACCAGAGAGAGAGAGAGAGAGATGATAGATGATATTAATATTAAATTAATAAGTTAATAATAAATTGACAGATTATAATAATATTAAATTAAGAGGTTTAGTAATAATATTACTGAAGTTATCAATTTAAATGTATAACAAATACAAATGATAGCCATATTCTTTCATTTCCCTCCTTTTCCAGGTGCACCTGCAGTTCCCAAAATAATTGGTAAGTTGCAAAGAGATTTTTTAAAAAACAAAAGTTATTAATCTATTCTCAACTGTACATGGCATAAAATGAACCACTTACTTCACTGGGAGAAAAAAGGGAAAACATAGCACAAGAAATAAAATATTTTTTCAAAAAGAAAAGACCTATCATTACAAGCATATTTATATGCCAAATTCACTTAAGTAATAAATATTTGTCAATATTTTAATCCACATTTCCTCAGAATATGAAAGGAATAATAAGGTTTTCAAAATATTTATTACTGATTATGTTTTAAAGATTATTTTTAAAATGGTTCTTTAATTGGATTTGCTGATCATTAACTGGGCAGGTAGATGTCCATTACAAGAATTATTGGGGATTTATTACTGTGGTTCATATCACTTCAAAGATAGATAGATAGATAGATAGATAGATAGATAGATAGATAGATAGATAGATAGATAGATAGATAGATAGATAGATAGATAGATAGATAGATAGAAGATAGAAAAATAGAAAAATAGATAGATAGATAGATAGATAGAGACAGACAGACAGACAGAAAGACAGATAGATAGACAGACAGACAGACAAACCAGAGAGAGAGAGAGAGATGATAGATGATATTAATATTAAATTAATAAGTTAATAATAAGTTGACAGATTATAATAATATTAAATTAAGAGGTTTAGTAATAATATTACTGAAGTTATCAATTTAAATGTATAACAAATACAAATGATAGCCATATTCTTTAATTTCCCTCCTTTTCCAGGTGTACCTGCAGTTCCCAAAATAATTGGTAAGTTGCAAAGAGATTTTTTTAAAAACAAAAGTTATTAATCTATTCTCAAATGTACATGGCATAAAATGAATCACTTACTTCACTGGGAGAAAAAAGGGAAAACATAGCACAAGAAATAAAATATTTTTTCAAAAAGAAAAGACCTATCATTGCAAGCATATTTATATGCCAAATTCACTTAAGTAATAAATATTTGTCAGTATTTTAATCCACATTTCCCCAGAATATGAAAGGAATAATAATGTTTTCAAAATATTTATTACTGATTATGTTTTAAAGATTATTTTTAAAATGCTTCTTTAATTGGATTTGCTGATCATTACCTGAGCAGGTAGATGTCCATTAGAATATTTCTTGGGGATTTATTACTGTGGTTCATATCACTTCAAAGATAGATAGATAGATAGATAGATAGATAGATAGATAGATAGATAGATAGATAGATAGATAGATAGATAGAAGATAGAAAAATAGAAAAATAGATAGATAGATAGATAGATAGATAGATAGATAGATAGATAGATAGATAGATAGATAGATAGATAGATAGAGACAGACAGACAGACAGAAAGACAGATAGACAGACAGACAGACAGACAAACCAGAGAGAGAGAGAGAGAGAGATGATAGATGATATTAATATTAAATTAATAAGTTAATAATAAGTTGACAGATTATAATAATATTAAATTAAGAGGTTTAGTAATAATATTACTGAAGTTATCAATTTAAATGTATAACAAATACAAATGATAGCCATATTCTTTAATTTCCCTCCTTTTCCAGGTGTACCTGCAGTTCCCAAAATAATTGGTAAGTTGCAAAGAGATTTTTTTTAAAACAAAAGTTATTAATCTATTCTCAACTGTACATGGCATAAAATGAACCACTTACTTCACTGGGAGAAAAAAGGGAAAACATAGCACAAGAAATAAAATATATTTTCAAAAAGAAAAGACCTATCATTACAAGCATATTTATATGCCAAATTCACTTAAGTAATAAATATTTGTCAATATTTTAATCCACATTTCCTCAGAATATGAAAGGAATAATAATGTTTTCAAAATATTTATTACTGATTATGTTTTAAAGATTATTTTTAAAATGGTTCTTTAATTGGATTTGCTGATCATTAACTGGGCAGGTAGATGTCCATTAGAAGAATTATTGGGGATTTATTACTGTGGTTCATATCACTTCAAAGATAGATAGATAGATAGATAGATAGATAGATAGATAGATAGATAGATAGATAGATAGATAGAAGATAGAAAAATAGAAAAATAGATAGATAGATAGATAGATAGATGATAGATAGATAGAGACAGACAGACAGAAAGACAGATAGACAGACAGACAGACAGACAAACCAGAGAGAGAGAGAGAGAGATGATAGATGATATTAATATTAAATTAATAAGTTAATAATAAGTTGACAGATTATAATAATATTAAATTAAGAGGTTTAGTAATAATATTACTGAAGTTATCAATTTAAATGTATAACAAATACAAATGATAGCCATATTCTTTAATTTCCCTCCTTTTCCAGGTGTACCTGCAGTTCCCAAAATAATTGGTAAGTTGAAAAGAGATTTTTTTAAAAACAAAAGTTATTAATCTATTCTCAACTGTACATGGCATAAAATGAACCACTTACTTCACTGGGAGAAAAAAGGGAAAACATAGCACAAGAAATAAAATATATTTTCAAAAAGAAAAGACCTATCATTACAAGCATATTTATATGCCAAATTCACTTAAGTAATAAATATTTGTCAATATTTTAATCCACATTTCCTCAGAATATGAAAGGAATAATAATGTTTTCAAAATATTTATTACTGATTATGTTTTAAAGATTATTTTTAAAATGGTTCTTTAATTGGATTTGCTGATCATTAACTGGGCAGGTAGATGTCCATTAGAAGAATTATTGGGGATTTATTACTGTGGTTCATATCACTTCAAAGATAGATAGATAGATAGATAGATAGATAGATAGATAGATAGATAGATAGATAGATAGATAGATAGATGATAGATAGATAGATAGATAGATAGATAGATAGAAGATAGAAAAATAGAAAAATAGATAGATAGATAGATAGATAGATAGATAGATAGATAGATAGATAGATAGATAGATAGATAGATAGATAGAGACAGACAGACAGACAGAAAGACAGATAGACAGACAGACAGACAGACAAACCAGAGAGAGAGAGAGAGATGATAGATGATATTAATATTAAATTAATAAGTTAATAATAAGTTGACAGATTATAATAATATTAAATTAAGAGGTTTAGTAATAATATTACTGAAGTTATCAATTTAAATGTATAACAAATACAAATGATAGCCATATTCTTTAATTTCCCTCCTTTTCCAGGTGTACCTGCAGTTCCCAAAATAATTGGTAAGTTGCAAAGAGATTTTTTTAAAAACAAAAGTTATTAATCTATTCTCAACTGTACATGGCATAAAATGAACCACTTACTTCACTGGGAGAAAAAAGGGAAAACATAGCACAAGAAATAAAATATATTTTCAAAAAGAAAAGACCTATCATTACAAGCATATTTATATGCCAAATTCACTTAAGTAATAAATATTTGTCAATATTTTAATCCACATTTCCTCAGAATATGAAAGGAATAATAATGTTTTCAAAATATTTATTACTGATTATGTTTTAAAGATTATTTTTAAAATGGTTCTTTAATTGGATTTGCTGATCATTAACTGGGCAGGTAGATGTCCATTAGAAGAATTATTGGGGATTTATTACTGTGGTTCATATCACTTCAAAGATAGATAGATAGATAGATAGATAGATAGATGGATGGATGGATGGATGGATGGATGGATGGATGGATGGATGGATGGATGGATGGATGGATGGATGGATAGATAGATAGATAGATAGATAGATAGATAGAAGATAGAAAAATAGAAAAATAGATAGATAGATAGATAGATAGAGACAGACAGACAGAAAGACAGATAGACAGACAGACAGACAGACAAACCAGAGAGAGAGAGAGAGAGATGATAGATGATATTAATATTAAATTAATAAGTTAATAATAAGTTGACAGATTATAATAATATTAAATTAAGAGGTTTAGTAATAATATTACTGAAGTTATCAATTTAAATGTATAACAAATACAAATGATAGCCATATTCTTTCATTTCCCTCCTTTTCCAGGTGTACCTGCAGTTCCCAAAATAATTGGTAAGTTGCAAAGAGATTTTTTTAAAAACAAAAGTTATTAATCTATTCTCAACTGTACATGGCATAAAATGAACCACTTACTTCACTGGGAGAAAAAAGGGAAAACATAGCACAAGAAATAAAATATATTTTCAAAAAGAAAAGACCTATCATTACAAGCATATTTATATGCCAAATTCACTTAAGTAATAAATATTTGTCAATATTTTAATCCACATTTCCTCAGAATATGAAAGGAATAATAATGTTTTCAAAATATTTATTACTGATTATGTTTTAAAGATTATTTTTAAAATGGTTCTTTAATTGGATTTGCTGATCATTAACTGGGCAGGTAGATGTCCATTAGACGAATTCTTGGGAATTTATTACTGTGGTTCATATCACTTCAAAGATATATAGACAGACAGACAGACAGACAGACAGACAGACAGACAGACAGACAGACAGACAGACAGACAAACCAGAGAGAGAGGAAGAGATGATAGATGATAGATGATATTAATATTAAATTAATATATTAATAATAAATTGATAGATTATAATAATTTTAAATTAATAGGTTTAGTAATAATATTACTGAAATTATTAATTTAAATGTATAACGAAGGGGCGATGGAGATAGAGATGTTATCAAGTGGGACTGAGGACTACTGGAGATTGCCCAGGGCACCTGATGGAAACTGGAGCCCCCAGAGAGGAAGAACTTGGGACATTCTCAATCGAGGCAAAGAGACAGAATTTTTACAGTACTGGTCACCGATCTTGACCAGTCCTAGAAAAACCAAACTGTATTTAGACCCTGTGTCCCAGATACTGATATCCGAGGTTTTCAGAACTTTCACAACTTTGAGAACTAATCAGCCAAACCAACTTAGTAACTGAGAACTGATACGACCTTGCTGCTAACCAAATTCCTATATTCCTATATTCTCTATTTATACACTTCATGCACTACTGATTAGATTGGATTCATTTTAATTAACTAAATTATTACATTATTATCCATATTTTATTTATTTTATATTTTATGTGTATCTATTACCTTTGTTAGTATTTTAATTTTTAGTATTTTTAACTATAAATTGATTTACTTTTAACTAAATTATTGGGGGGGTTTAATGATGGACAATTGGGGAGGGTGTAGTATGTATGGAGTGAATGATTGTGGTGGATGGGATGGATGGGATGGATGGGGGTACAATTTGGGTGAAATGAATGGGAAGGATGCAAGTAACATAGTTGGCCCACCTGGTGCTGGAGAGGCAGGAGGGGGGGAGGCACCTATCTCTGGGGGGACAGAGGGTCAGAACATCCCAGTGTTGCTGGGGAGAGGCAGATATGGTGGGGGCCACAGAGTTAGCCGTTCCAGGGGAACGAGGGATCGTTGCGTAATAACGATCCCTTGTTCTGGCTCTGTGAGCCCAATCTTGAGTACTGGTGATGAGTGTAACTCTGGCCCTGGGCTCAGGTTGCTGCTGCTTAATGCCAGGTTGGTGGTAAATAAAGCTCTCCTCATCCAGGATTTAATCCTGGATGAGGAGGCCGACCCAGCATGTATTACTGAAACCTGGCTGGGCCCAGAGGGAGGTGTTCCTCTCTCTGAAATCTGCCCAGCCGGGCTTCAGATATGGCATCAACCTCGACCCCAGGGAAGGGGGGGAGGAGTGGCTATTATAGCCAGGGAGAGCCTTTGCCTGCGTAGACTCATTGCTCGGGAAATCGCGGGTTGCGAGTCTCTCTTGTTGAAGTTGGACTTAGGGGTTCAGGTGGGCTTATTTCTCACGTACCTGCCTCCCAGCTGCATGTCAAAAGCCCTGCCTGTGCTACTCGAGGAGGTAGCCGGGTTGGCGGTGGAGTTCCCCGGACTCATTGTCCTGGGGGACTTCAACCTGCCGTCACTCGGCGAAACCTCTGGGTTGGCACCATGACAGCCATGGACCTGACTCAAGTAGTAAAGGGTCCAACTCACGAGGGAGGGCACGCACCTGACATGGTATTCCTTTCCGAGCAATTGAGAAATGGTCTGAGACTAAGGGGCTTAGAAGCATTGCCTTTGTCATGGTCAGACCATTTTCTACTACGGCTTGACTTCCTGGCTCCAATCCTTCCCCGCAGGGAGGCGGAACCAATGAAGATGTTCCGCCCCAGACGCCTGATGGACCCAGAGGGCTTTCAGACGGCGCTTGGGGTTATTCCAGAGGCACTCATCCACAGTTCGGCGGAGTCTCTTGTGGAGGCCTGGAACAGGGCTGCTGCGGAGGCTCTTGACCGGATTGCCCCTTTGTGACCTCTCCGTGGCGCTAGACCCCGTAGAGCCCCATGGTTCAACGAGGAGCTCCGGGAGTTGAAATGCCAAAAGAGACGTCTAGAGAAGTGATGGAGGAAGAGTAGGTCTGAATCTGATCGAACACTTGTAAGAGCTTTTATTAAGACTTACAAAGTGGCGCTCAAGGCAGCAAGATGCGCGTACCATGCCGCCTTGATTGCATCAGCGGAATCCCGCCCGGCCACTCTGTTTAGGGTGACCCGTTCCCTTCTTAATCAGGGGGGAGTTGGGGAGCCCTTGCAGAGTAGTGCCGTGGACTTTAACACATTTTTCGCTGATAAAGTCGCTCAGATCCGGGCCGACCTCGACTCCAATTGTAAAACAGAGTCGGCTGACAACGAGTCAGTCGAGGTGACCGGGGCACGTACTTGTCCACCTGTCTGGGAAGAGTTTGATCTGGTGACACCTGATGAAGTGGACAAGGCCATTGGATCTGTGAGTTCCGCCACCTGTTTACTGGATCCGTGTCCCTCCTGGTTGGTTTCGGCCAGCAGGGAGGTGACACGGAGCTGGGCCCAGGAGATTACCAACGCTTCCTTGGGGAGGGGAGTTTTTCCAACACTCTATAAAGAAGCACTCGTGCGCCCACTCCTCAAGAAGCCTTCCCTGGACCCAGCCGTACTTAATAACTATCGTCCAGTCTCCAACCTTCCCTTTATGGGGAAGGTTGTTGAGAAGGTTGTGGCACTCCAGCTCCAACGGTCCTTGGAAGGAGCCGATTATCTAGGTCCCCAGCAGTCGGGTTTCAGGCCCAGTTACAGCACGGAAACCGCTTTGGTCGCGTTGATGGATGATCTCTGGCAGGCCCGGGTCAGGGGTTTATCCTCTGTCCTGGTGCTCCTCGACCTCTCAGCGGCTTTTGATACCATCGACCATGGTATCCTTCTGCACCGGCTGGAGGGGTTGGGGGTGGGAGGCACTGTTCTCCAGTGGTTCTCCTCCTACCTCTCTGGCTGGTCGCAGTCGGTGTTAGTGGGGGGTCAGAGGTCGGCTCCAAGGTCTCTCCCTTGTGGGGTGCCTCAGGGGTCAGTCCTCTCCCCCCTGCTATTTAACATCTACATGAAACCGCTGGGTGAGATCATCCAAGGACATGGGGTGAGGTATCATCAATATGCTGATGATACCCAGCTTTACATCTCCACCCCATGCCCAGTCAACG